>NC_139576.1:13760878-13795878 GCF_946808225.1 Silurus aristotelis | reverse complement strand
TCAGGTGAAGCAGAGACAGAACTGTTGTAATGAAACCAGTGGGGTTTGCTTTAGTTTGGTTGTGAGGGGTGGCAACATGACACTGACATGTAATCAATGGTTAAGGTCTTTCTCTACTGCCATCAAAGTACTGTACATTTCCTAAAGGCAAATAGTGCTCTCATGCAGCACTTACAGCTAGACACTGGAGCACAAGGCTTTTGTCAGGAAGAGATGAGTTCAAATGAGGAAAAGGATGCGGTTAGGAGTAAGTCTGCTTTCGGCTATAGCTGATAGTCTATCAGAAAGAATTGAGGGAGAAGAAGGGAAAAAAGAGCAAAAGAGGGAGAAGTCTGATGGAGAGACGGAGAAGCAAAGCAGGTGTCTCATGGGAGACCAAGAGCCCAGGGCACATGTACCTGGCTGACCACACCTTACTTGCTTCCTCCCCTCTGTCCTCCCTGCAGTCATCGGATACAACATGAAAGATTGCTCCTTGTCCTTAACAAGCAGGAAGAAAGAAAACACTTCCAAAGTTGGCAGAATAGACAGCTGTGGGTTAGGAAGAAAGTGAGGCTGAGTTACAAATAGCCTGCACTCATATCCACACTGGTATCAGCAGGTAAAAGGCATATAAACACACAAGGGACCATTGCAAGGGCTTAATTACATGTTGATACATATAAAACATCAATAAGCATCCAGGATTCTATATACTAAGCACAGTTGGGTAAAAATGACTAACCTGGATATTATATGTCTTGGTTCAGCAGCTTTTAAAATGCTTATTTTTGTATCCACAGTTAAAGCCATTGTAATGTAGTTGTGTTTGCTTCTGTTAAATTCCTTGCTGATGAATAATAAATATGAACACAGTAAAATTTCAGTTGGTGTCTTCACTACACTAAAATATTCTTCACATGTCTTTGTAAAATGTCTTCGCAACCTCAGAGGAAGAGTGGTACTGTTGTTGGCTTACTGTTGAGTGCAGGATTATTATACGATTAATGTTGTTATTTCCACTGAGAGCACATAATCAGTTTATTCATGCTCTGATCCCTTTAGACAAAGGATAGTGAGTTAACAGTCTCAACACCGAAACTGAGCAGGAACCATTTCTGAATGATTATTTGTAAACCTATAAGGGTTTGAGTGTTTGTCAGAGGGTTCTGGTGTGCAGGTAGGTGGGTTCGTGCTAAAGCAGCTACAAGAGAGTGGCAGCTCAGTTTTCCAGATGGTTCCTCTGGAGGCAGATTATCTGCACCATCGCGGAAAGCTGAACCTGAGACTGTTGAAGTGTGTTTCGGGGGGCTGTAAATACTGTGGGCACTTTGGTGCCACACTGATGCTCCCACCCTGCGGCCTGTAAGTGATCCTTGCCTGGCCTGTGTTAGCTATGAGGTAGACTTTCTGCCCCTCCATAGGCTTGGCTTTGGGAGAGGTCTGTTGCTTCCAACCCCCCTTAACTTCTCCAGCCTACCACAGGATTGACTTACTGACAGGCTTATGTGTTTCCAAGCTAACTAAGGCACTAGGAGACTTAGGCAGATAAAGTTAGTACCATAACTGTGCAAAAGTGTTTTTTTAAGATGGTTTATGGATATTGATGTAAAAAAAAAAATCTGATAGCCCATTTACTGTTTTGGAGTTGCACAATATGGAGACAAAATAGAGTTAAGCATGTGCCTTTTTTTCAAGAATGCATTTTAGTGCCCTTATAAATGAATAACTAGTTTGTTGATTTGCAGTCTTGAATGCCTTATCTGACTCCCTGGAGTTCAATAATTACACAGCGTCTACGGTTACAGCGGCCATGTTTGATATGAGTTTATCTGAGCTGTCTGTCAGGCAATTAAGGTCAGCATTCAGTATTCTCCCAATAGCACAGTCACAGCCCGAGCAAGCAAGGGAGCGGATCAAAACCAACACAGATCAAATTAGGTCACTCAGTCTCAGTTTCCACCTTCAGCCCCCCTCCCCACCAAGGCAACAAACAATGCCTCTGATAAACCTTTACCTAAATGACTTTTCACCCTGTGTGACCTATACATGTAACACCCACATTATCTGAGTGGTCTTGGAAAAATCTAGAATCTAAAGACAATTTAAAATAATTGTTGTTATTTCATTTTGTGGGATTTTTCTTAAGGCATTTCCTCTACAATGACCAGCAAAATACATTCAAATTTACATATATGTACAGTATAGGGTATTTTGGGGATTATATAATCATTTTCTTGACCAAATAAAACTTGTTTGTTTTGCTGAATGAACTGCCACTGCTTACTGTGAGAGAAATAGACAGTACAAATAACTGAAACTTTATCCAGAAAAAGCATGCATCAGGCAGATCAGAGCAAACAATAGAGATAGTAGACACTGAAGACTAACATGAGAAACTGGTCAGTTTCACTGTGTAAGAACCCACACCTGATACTTTGTAAATATGTGTCTTTGCATGCGTGTGTGTGTGTGTGTGTGTGTGTGTGTGTGTGTGTGTGTGTGTGTGTGTGTGTGTGTGTGTGTGTGTGTGTGTCTGTGACATACTATACTGAACCACAGATTAACTGTTTGACACCATGATAGCTTGGTAAATATACAGTCGCCTTTTTTAAGTCGTTCTTCCTCTGCCATTCAAACTACAGGAATGTTTACAAATTTACAAATACAGATTTAAAGTCTTTGCAAAGAATGAACAAAAACATACAATGTGATTTTTTTCCTTTTCTTTTTACTAAATGTTGCTTATCCTCCTGTATCTAAAAACTAAATTTGTAGCAGTTCATTTAATTTCTAATTGTTAGGTTATTCACACACTACTTTGTTATCAAGCTCTTCACCCACCTGTGGTTTGATTCTACTGATTTTGTGTTTGATTCTACTGATGGGACTGTTTGATATAAATAGTAAGTCTCCACAGTATGAATACCTCTGTCTGAAATACAAATTCCTGGACTTGTCCTCCATAATCTCATTCTCATATTTTTGTGTTCCACAGATCTAGAACTCTGTTAGGAATTAGGGAGGAAGAGATTTGCTTAGAGCAGAGGATGAACAATCACACCCCTCCACTTCCACACATTTAGAGTTCTGGGAAAATCAACAACCTGAATAATAATGTATCAAATAGGGGAACATTGCAGGGAGCATGTTGAAAGCAAAGTTAATATTCAGAAAATAATAGACTAAAAAGCAAATGTCACCTCATGGGCCTTGAGCACATGGTGTGAAGCTTAAATGAGCCTTGATTGCACAAGGCAGTTTGCATCTCAGCATAGCGCACAATTAAGCGGAGCGATTAGCATTGCCTATGACTTGTCCAGTTCTATGTCATGTCATAAGTCTTGGAGTGTGGCCTCATAGCAGGAGTCTGATTTGACCAAAGCCCTGGGCAGCAGCTTATATCACTAATGAGGCCTTCCACATTCAGCGCTCCACATATATGACTAATGGGGCCTTCAATGCTCAGTAAGAACTTAGACCTGCAGGCAGCTGCACTGAACACAAGCTATCAACAGTGCAACTCAGACTACTTTACACCATTTACTCCACATGAGCCTTTCCTGCTTCGCTTTTAAATATGAACTTAAAAGGATATTCCTTAATGAGAGTCCATACCTGAAAGCACCATGTAATCTGAATGAATACGGGTGTAAGTAATTATTTTTTCTAATTAGGAGATCTGTTTTCCTGTACTATTTATTGAACAGGTTAAATTTTGGGCATTATACTGCTGTAACAGTTATACATTAGACAATTACGTATTTCTTTGTTTTCCCACATAGACAACAAACTTTTATAATATCCTACAGGTGTTGATTTTTGATTTCTATTAACCATATTGTGACATTTATTTAATGTCACATTTGCTCTTATTTCCAACAGGCACTTAGGCATTAACAGAAGTCAATAAACGCTACAGTAGCTGCAGATGCAAAAAAACAGCTCTACACATCTTTCACTTTGTATGCTACTTTGTTGTGTGTGTGTGTGTGTGTGTGTGTGTGTGTGTGTATGTGTGTGTGTGTGTGTCTGTGTGTCTGTGTGTGTGTGTGTGTGTGTGTGTGTGTGTGTGTGTGTGTGTGTGTGTGTGTGTGTGTGCAGAAACTTGTGTGAAATGTCTCTGAATGTGTGCGCACATTGCAGAGAGTGAAGCAGTGTGCACTGCATCTCCTTCAAACGTCTTCCCAGTCAATGGCAAAAACAAAGGTCAGGACTTTGGAAATGTCATTCAGTCTTTGGCTTGGCACTTAGAGGGCCAAGGGAACCTGGGGGGGGGTTTGGCCTGGCTGCAGGTTCCGGGGGGACGGAATAATGTGTTGCGCAGTGGCTGCTGCTTCCTCTTCCCCTGGTGGCTGGGGGCAGGCAGCGAGGCGCAGTGGGGGCTCATTGTTCCGCTGCCTTTTCCATCAGCTGCCAGAAGGGTAGGGGGCCTGACTAAATGGGCACTCTAAAATAGAGCACAGCCGGGAGGGAGCCCTCCCAAGTATATAAAGTACACCTAGAAAGTGTGGAGAGAAATTTACAGCCCTAGTATTTAACCATACATATGACACATATATAGCATTTGAAACAGTCATGTTTTATTTCCGTTTCACACATACGCTATTGACCCCAAAGAGGCTACTTCAAGCATTGTGTAGGTTAAAAGCAAATTTGCCTTAGTCCCTTTCTGTTCTAATTAAAAAGTTACAGAAAATCTGAGATATTATTAGTGAGCAACATTAAGGATACGACCAGATCAAGAATGGTGTAAGTTACAGTTTTCAATTTTATTAAAGTAAAGTTAAAAAAACTTGCAGTACATTATAAGATACTCTTTTGTAATCTGATAATACACTATGATAGCATTGGTAATTACTGTACACCAGGGATGCACACACCTTTTCAGCATGCGAACTACTTATAAAATGACCAAGTCAAAATCTACCTACTATAAAAAAGCATTAATAAATATCTTTTTTTTTTATGTCATGAGATCTACCCACACTCCCTTTGCGATTGACCGGTAGATTGCAATCAACATATCGGGCACTCCTGCTGTACACATATTTATGAGTTTTGTAATGTAATGTTAGACTAAATCTAGTATATATATATATATATATATATATATATATATATATATATATATATATATATATATATATATATATATATATATATATATATAGCATCTGTATTTTAATTTAGGTATAGTCTAAAGTAAATCTAGCATCAGCACATGACTTTTCACACTTAGGGTATAGTTGACTTAAAGCCTTGTAGATACACAAGTAAAGAACCTCAGCAGTATCATTCAGTGTTCAATTCAGTGTGATATTTTCAGTTTTATATTGGGAAAGTTTATATAGCACTTGTTACTGGATTAGTGGATTGCTATTTTAACTTTTTAATTTGGATTTTTTATTTCTTTCTTTTGCACAGTTTAAATTTTTTTTGCAAAGCAATGTAAACACATTATGTTTAAACTGGATGTAATACTATGTATACAGCACAATATATTGTTAGACTAGGCTTGCAGGTAAGTTTGCTAGTTCTCTCAAATGTTAAAGAGATAAGCCATATAAGTTTTTTTTTTTGGACATCTTTTCTATGATATTCAGGATTGTGACCCACTGATTGTTCCACTATTATGCTAATTTTGCTCAGTTTCTTACAATTTATTCTTAGTTTGATATCTCCTGATATTTGTGTTCTTATGTGAACTGAACTGAAATGAATACTCAGAAGGGGAGGGTGACTGATTGCTGATCAGATGATTATTTTAGGACAACTAGCTGAAACAGAGCCATGCTTGTCGCTGGCCTGTGGGTGATGAAGGCAAGAAGGGGAAAAGGAGGAGCCATGGCCCTGAGCACACCTCAGCTTGCATTACCTGCCATCTCTCAAGCAACATACTGAGAGCGTGGAAACCTGAGTGCAGTCATGGGAGGAAATCTGGCTGTCTGTCAAGTGCCTTTGTTTGTGGTTCTACGAACAGGTCAGATTGGGTTTCCCTGCACATGAAACAGGGCACCTAACCACGGACACGGCCAGGCAGCACACACAACGCCTACAGTATCTGTCAATACTACACCAATAACAATAACCTTCATAATACGTTTTCAGTAAAATAAACTGTAACTAACAAATGCAATAAAATATTGTTTACTCCTCATAGTACAGGAATGTATCTGGATTTACTTTAAGTGTTTTTTGCCATGCTAAGTACTAGCAGCCATGTGTATCTTTTATATTTTGTTTTAAAAAAGGAAATAATCGTTGTTAAATCTCAACTGAGTCAAAAATAAGGCAGAAGGAGCTGTCTGGATTTAGTTTTCATTTGTAATGTTAAATTCAAAAGGTGAACATAGCACACTACAACAGTATGCTTTCCTACCAAAGAGGCTTCTAAATAGAGGTTCTTTAAGAAAATGTGTAGAAGACAAAAGACTAAAAAATAAAGTAAGCTCGGTGACTACAATTAACTGATTCAGAACCACAGCAAAGATTACCATGTTATCTGAAATCTGAAAAAACAACATTGTAAGGCCATTAGAAGTTTACAGAAGCTTACACATCACATTTTAACATCATCATTAACTGAAACTATTTACACCTAAATTCAAAATTGTACCATGTCTGTACATTAGCATGAATAGACCGACATTGTACTGGAAATTTAAACCATACCAAAATCAGGATGCAATCTTACTGCAACTTACACTCAGGTGTAAGAGATTTTTATTCACAAAGATTTTGTGTGAAATGACTTTATCAAGATTGAGTGAGTGGATACATTATTGTCGAGGGCATTAGTTCCTTAGGCTTCTAATTAAAAAGTACAAGAAAATCAGGGTGTTTATTAGGAAAAACATCAAGAATAGAGTTGGATAGTAGTGAGCTTTTGAAGGGGTTGGATAATGGAACAGATAGCATGTGCACAGTAAATAAAGAGTTAAAGATTAAGAAATTAAGAAGGTATGTTTATATCTGATGTAATAGGCAAGATTATTGAAAGTCCTTCTTCATGTGGGAACAACTTACTGTCATATATTTGCACATTTTCCCATATTTTACCCTCTGAGGTCTTGTTTATACAACTTGTTATTGTGGCTTCCCTTATTCCTCCCCATTTCTGTCTTCTGCTCCCCTCTCCTCTTTGTCTTTTCTTGCTTGAGGGAAATCTGCAAGACTGCCAGCAACAGTTAATCCTCTTCCAAAGCACCTTAACTATGCTGGGAATTCTGCAGATGCTGAAGAAAACAACAGGAACAGCCATGCACTTAACACTGGCTTACTCTGGCAGGGGTGTCTCTGTCTTCAGAGGCTGTGTTTTTTTAATAAGTAGTTCAAAACAATCTGCTGTTGTGTGATAAGTGTGTGTCTCTTAAGTGAGCAGGGAAAGGGGCCATGCTGAGTTCAACAGCAGCATCTCTATAATCCCATTACAGCGGTTCACCTGAGATTACACAGCCTTGAGTGGAAACAAGACCTTACCTGACAGGCTGCATAGAAAACACAATGACACTCAAAATATTACATAACTACTTTCATGATCAAATACAGCCTATCTTCCAAAGATATTAATTTAGCAAATAATAACATGGCAGAGCTTGGCGTAATTGGACCTCTTGTTTAGCAGATATATGTGGAGAAAAACAAAAGGAACCTTTCTTTTTTTTTTTTTTTTTTTTTTTTACAGAAATTCTTTATTCACATAAATCATTTTTGCCACTTTAATTTCAGGGATGGGAAAAACACAATTAAAATAAAAACTATAAGCCAAATGTAAATAATGGTCAAATAAATTTGTTAGTTGTGGGATTTAACATTGACTACGATTAAATAATTGCAGTATATTAATCAACAGTTTCTTCATGTAAAGAGTTTAGCAAGAATATAGTGTATAGCTAATTTATCAAAAGATTTGTCTAGATTTTTAGTTTGAACTAAAGTGTCTTATTTAATTCAGTTTTACCCATGTTTGGAAACTGGCACCTAAAATCTTTACAACCAATCTCAATGACCTTAGATACTTGAATTACACATCTTTTCCTGGATATGAAGGAGACTTTGTAAACTACATAAAAATCTCTCAACAACATACAAACAAGGTCTCAGCAATAGTTCTGTATTGCAATCAGCAAAATCAATCAAATAAGAAAATGACATGAGCTTTTTTAATGTGATTACATATTCCGTAAGAGCTCCAGTCGTTTTTTTATTTTTATCATTCCAGTCATACACTTATCTTATTCTTCTTAAAGAATGTAAGACACATCTTCCCTCAAAAATATAATGATTAGTCAAGACAGTTATTTTGAAATCAATAAGTTGTCATTAGCACACCTTAATGTAGATTGGGTTGGTGAAAAGAATGGTGAGCTCAGGTGGAGTTTCAATGCACTGTTCATTATGCCTGAATGGTGACCTTCAGGAGTGCACATCTCTGTAATCATTCTTCACTCTCCGTCTCTCTTGCTAAATGCTAACTGGATCTTTTCAAAGCAGCCACTGAAAGGCAAAATTGTACTATTGAAGAAGTTTATTAGAAATTGATTTACTCCTTTCAAGTAATGTAGCAGACAGAAGACTTCAGAAACTTCCATGGACATGAGACAATCTCAGCTTGGTTGTATTCATACTCATGGACATGCTTCGAGACGGAGACACTTTTGGAAGCCAATGAAGGGGAAACTGGGGTCAGTAGACTGAGCCATGGAAAAGGTGAATTATTGATGCCTTAGTGGCACGTGCTCACGGGTGAATATGGTGTTAATCTAGTGTTGGTATTAGTCATGAAATAGTTTGGCTATGGATATCTGCATTATCCACAGTCATTTCCAATTTTCTTATCAACAAATTTTACTTTAGTGGATAAAAGAATGTACTAAAAATAGGTAAAGGAAAACATTTTATATATATATATATATATATATATATATATATATATATATATATATATATATATATATATATATATATATATATATATATACTTTAATTTGTTTTTTTCTTTCATTCTATAATATTAAACTGTACAAAAAATTAATGAGATGCATAGCACAGCATAACTGCAGATTCAGTTGGTTGGTAAGAAGTGCAGAGAGCAATTTCTAGAAGACGTTTTTACAAATCTTTCTTCACCATCTGAAAAAACAACATTGTAAGGCCATTAGAAGTTTACAGAAGCTTACACATCACATTTTAACATCATCATTAACTGAAACTATTTACACCTAAATTCAATAATGTACCATGTCTGTACATTAGCATGAATAGACCGACATTGTACTGGAAATTTAAACCATACCAAAATCAGGATGCAATCTTACTACAACTTACACTCAGGTGTAAGAGATTTTTATTCACGAAGATTTTGTGTGAAATGACTTTATCAAGATTGAGTGAGTGGATACATTATTGTCGAGGGCATTAGTTCCTTAGGCTTCTAATTAAAAAGTACAAGAAAATCAGGGTGTTTATTAGGAAAAACATCAAGAATAGAGTTGGATAGTAGTGAGCTTTTGAAGGGGTTGGATAATGGAACAGATAGCATGTGCACAGTAAATAAAGAGTTAAAGATTAAGAGATTAAGAAGGTATGTTTATATCTGATGTAATAGGCAAGATTATTGAAAGTCCTTCTTCATGTGGGAACAACTTACTGTCATATATTTGCACATTTTCCCATCTTTTACTCTCTGAGGTCTTGTTTATACAACTTGTTATTAAAGGAAAACATTATATATATATATATATATATATATATATATATATATATATATATATATATATATATATATATATATATATATATATATATACAGTGAGGAAAATAAGTATTTGAACACCCTGCTATTTTGCAAGTTCTCCCACTTAGAAATCATGGAGGGGTCTGAAATTGTCATCGTAGGTGGATGTCCACTGTGAGAGACATAATCTAAAAAAAAAAATCCAGAAATCACAATATATGATTTTTAAACTATTTATTTGTATGATACAGCTGCAAATAAGTATTTGAACACCTGTCTATCAGCTAGAATTCTGACCCCCAAAGACCTGTTAGTCTGCCTTTAAAATGTCCACCTCCACTACATTTATTATCCTAAATTAGATGCACCTGTTTGAGGTCGTTAGCTGCATAAAAACACCTGTCCACCCCATACAATCAGTAAGAATCCAACTACTAACATGGCCAAGACCAAAGAGCTGTCCAAAGACACTAGAGACAAAATTGTACACCTCCACAAGGCTGGAAAGGGCTACGGGGAAATTGCCAAGCAGCTTGGTGAAAAAAGGTCCACTGTTGGAGCAATCATTAGAAAATGGAAGAAGCTAAACATGACTGTCAATCTCCCTCGGACTGGGGCTTCATGCAAGATGTCACCTCGTGGGGTCTCAATGATCCTAAGGAAGGTGAGAAATCAGCCCAGAACTACACGGGAGGAGCTGGTCAATGACCTGAAAAGAGCTGGGACCACCGTTTCCAAGGTTACTGTTGGTAATACACTAAGACGTCATGGTTTGAAATCATGCATGGCACGGAAGGTTCCCCTGCTTAAACCAGCACATGTCCAGGCACGTCTTAAGTTTGCCAATGACCATTTGGATGATCCAGAGGAGTCATGGGAGAAAGTCATGTGGTCAGATGAGACCAAAATAGAACTTTTGGGTCATAATTCCACTAAACGTGTTTGGAGGAAGAAGAATGATGAGTACCATCCCAAGAACACCATCCCTACTGTGAAGCATGGGGGTGGTAGCATCATGCTTTGGGGGTGTTTTTCTGCACATGGGACAGGGTGACTGCACTGTATTAAGGAGAGGATGACCGGGGCCATGTATTGCGAGATTTTGGAGAACAACCTCCTTCCCTCAGTTAGAGCATTGAAGATGGGTCGAGGCTGGGTCTTCCAACATGACAATGACCCGAAGCACACAGCCAGGATAACCAAGGAGTGGCTCTGTAAGAAGCATATCAAGGTTCTGGCGTGGCCTAGCCAGTCTCCAGACCTAAACCCAATAGAGAATCTTTGGAGGGAGCTCAAACTCCGTGTTTCTCAGCGACAGGCCAGAAACCTGACTGATCTAGAGAAGATCTGTGTGGAGGAGTGGGCCAAAATCCCTCCTGCAGTGTGTGCAAACCTGGTGAAAAACTACAGGAAACGTTTGAACTCTGTAATTGCAAACAAAGGCTACTGTACCAAATATTAACATTGACTTTCTCAGGTGTTCAAATACTTATTTGCAGCTGTATCATACAAATAAATAGTTAAAAAAAATCATACATTGTGATTTCTGGATTTTTTTTTTAGATTATGTCTCTCACAGTGGACATGCACCTACGATGACAATTTCAGACCCCTCCATGATTTCTAAGTGGGAGAACTTGCAAAATTGCAGGGTGTTCAAATACTTATTTTCCTCACTGTATATATATATATACTTTAATTTGTTTTTTTCTTTCATTCTATAATATTAAACTCTACAAAAAAAATTAATGAGATGCATAGCACAGCATAACTGCAGATTAAGTTGGTTGGTAAGAAGTGCAGAGAGCAATTTCTAGAAGACGTTTTTACAAATCCATGGCAACAAGTGTATGACTGTCAGCAGAGTTTTTCCAATAGTTGACTCTGAAGCAATTTCTGTGTTGCAAAATGTAGATATGTTTTATAAGCCACAGAAAACATGTTTGTATTGTTCATTCTATTCTTGTCTATTTTGCAGGGAATTTATCTCTTGACACCTTGGCATAAGGTCATATACATTAGACTGCATGCCACTAGTGCCATCTGGACATACTGTACATTTGCATGCATTTATCTGTAAGATGCTTTTATTTACTGGTTTTTTATACATAAGGAAACAGGCAGCATATTACTGAGCACTGCTGAAAAACTAAATACACCAACTGACCAAAGGCAAGTGGAATGTTAGGAAATGTAAGGGTTATAGATATAGGTTTCATTTGCAACTAATCTTTCAAATGATCTCTTTGCATAATTAGCATTCACATTTTACTCATTTCATTTCATGCATATCAATATGATCTTTTTCTCTATACTTTTATATTCTTTTCAGTATTGTCACATCTCACCCCAAAACAGATTACACCTGACAATAATTATGTTCTTTTTCTGACTGGATAACTGTATTTGGCTAGAGATCATTTTGTACCAGATATTTTGTGTTTGGTCTGGATGTTCATTTTCAAAACACTAAGTAAAAAATGTTACAATCAGTCCACCCTACCTCAAACACATAGACATATGACAATGAGACAATGAGACTAAGAGAGATAACTGTGTTTTGATACGAATGTGTCTTTTAGGATGGGCTAAGTATGTGTTTCTTCCAGTTGGGGACTGAATCTGCTGAGTGAACAGAACTAAAATAAAAGAGTGCCTGGTTTCACACTTAATGCCATTTGTGTGGTGATCACTGGGTGCATTTATTTACAGATTGTAGTGATCAAGATGGAACATAGGTTGACAAGTTACGCCAATAGCGTAGCTGAATAAAGTTTATTTTGTTACTCTATAAGGAATCATAAATAAATGTGGCCTTTAGTTGGTAGGCTGGCCTTCGGTATATAGAAGTAGTTTAGAGATGTATAATACTGTCTGGCAGATTTCTCTGGAGGGATTTGTGAGGGCAAGCTGGTACAACTTTCCCCATGTTAAGTAGTGGCAAAACACACAGGTTAAAATTGAGCATTCATGTGCATTATGACTGCTAATATATATATATATAAAACACACACACACACACACACACACACACACACACACACACACACACACACACACACACACACACACACACACACACACATATATATATATATATATATATATATATATATATATATATATATATATATATATATATATATATATATGGCTGTCAATAGATTTTAATATTTTAATAGCGATTAATTGCATAATTGTCATTAGTTAACTCGGGTTAATCGCAACTTAATCGCACATTTTTATCTGTTTTTATCTGTCTAAATGTACATTGAATTAATACTTTTCGAGTTTTTAATACTCTCATCAGAGTGGACAAAAATAGATGCTTTTGGCAAATGTATATTGATTATTAGTTAAACCACACTCAACATTGAGCAGGAAGACAAAATATTTTTGTAAATGTTTTGAAGTAATTACGGTGTTTTAAAATTATAAATTTTCAGGACACCAAATGAAACTTTTGCTATTTTTCCACACAGAAAACTTTAATTGGAAGGTGTGTGCATCCTGGCAGATTTGGGTGCTTGATTTGAGACTTGGCGTTGTAAATATATGTGTGCTCCTTTGCCTCTTTTATATTTATTTATTAATATTTTTTTATAACAATGGTCAATAAGAAATTTACAGTGCATTAATAACGAGTTACCAAAGTGTTCATTTTAACAGCCCTAACATATATACAGTATATATTAAAAATAAATAATGTAGAATTATTGTAAAAAGCATTAATGTTAATTTACTTTTAGAAATGTGTTTTATAACTGTAATAAAGACATTTCATCCCAAAAGAAAGGAATAATAATTTTAGTCACATTTAAATGCCTCATTTTAAATTTAATTGGCATCTTTCTCAACAAAAAGCATGAATGTTTAAAATAAAAGTGCAATAATTTTTCAAATCGTTTATAGTTCTCCATGAAGACTTAAGAAAGCATTCAAGTAAAACCTTTTAAAGTAGAAGCCATAATTATCTAAAGAACCCCTCAAAATTTTTGAAGAACCTTTATGTCTATTTAATAAATGTATATGATGATCAAATACTCCATTGACCACACTAATCTCTTTAAGCAGAAAATAACCCCTGATATTTTATAACTACTGTTACAAATAGATTCTCTTTAGCTTTTAATTAGATACATTTCTGCTCTCCATTACAAACCCAACCATGCCATAATTTAGCTTTCTAAAGCCCTGTGTTTGCTGATCACACACTGTAAGTGAGGTCAGAGGTCAGCAGTAGTAAGTGACTATCAGTGACACCCAGAGGAAACAAGCCAGCTGTTTCTATCATCACCTCCTGACCACTCATTTGTCTAATCTCGATTCAAAATAATAATTTACAACAAAGGTAGCAGCTGTCCAATGTTTGTTACTGTATGCCAGACAGATTTATGATTGTGTTACGTTATTGAAGTATTTGCTTTGCAAAAGAAGCAATGTTAATAATGTTAATTTAGTGGGTGTGTGCATTTGATTGGACCAGACCTTCCTGAGAAATACTGTCACATTAGCAGTTTGGGTTTCAGAAAAGCAACACAGCCTAGCAACACACCACAGCCAACCATATCACACCTGTCTTTGTGTTTATTGATGGTGACTTTTGCTGACACCAGCATCACTCAGCACTAGATCAATAAGCTGAAGCCCATTGAGCATTGAAAAAAGTTCAAAAAGTTTTGAAGTAAAAACCTTCAGACTATCATATCATATATAAATATATATTTTGATCTGCAAAATTGATGTGTTGTTTTACATAAAGAAATCTGCATGTTTTATATTCTCATTATTAAGTATAGCTCAATCCTTTCCTAAAAAAACTGTCTACAAATTGATAACATGGAAAACATTTATTCTTTTATGTTTTGCATTATTATATTATATTATATTATATTATATTATATTATATTATATTATATTATATTATATTATATTATATTATATTACTTATAAATTGCATTTCATGTTTTACTGAAAGCTGATCAATTTAAAGTTGCTGTGACACAGAAATAATATTACCAAGTACAAAAAATTATATTGGTATATGATTTGATGACTGCAGTAAAAGTCCACTAGCACTGATGTTTAGGATTAGGGTTTGGGTGCTATCTGAGATGCTACATTCGACATTCATCCATTAAAGTCATGTTAGATGTTCATCCTTTTAAAAGTCGATATCAGCTGTATTATATTTCTTATACTTGTGAATGCTATATTTCCTTTTAATATAAGAGATTTTTTAAATACGTATCTTAAGCTATGTTGTAAAATTCACAAATGCATTTTTTTGTTGTTGTTGTTGTTGTTGTTGTTGCCAAGAAGCCTAGCACTTTGACAAAACATTATTTTAATATATAATTGCAAAATTTGCATGCTTGCATTCCATGCTGTAAAAAATCATTGCAATTCCAAAAAGTAATTGTATATTGTATTATTGATTTATAAGGACAAACAAATTACTTAATTACATATGCAAACAAATGGAATAATAAAGGAAAAGAACAATTTGACCGAATACACATGTGCAATAAATATTTCAATAATAACAATACTTCTAATACATACAATGAATAATACATACAATAATATAATAATACTTTTGGTTTTAGTGGACTAGCATTCGCTATTTGACAGTGGGGAATCTAGAAAGTGTCTTTTGCAGGCATAGAACCCCACATGCTCCTTTGCCTCATATGTGGACACTGTGAGACTGATTACTGATCTGATTTGCATCAGGGTAAAGCTGTCTCTCAAACATTTTTGAATTTAAAAGAAAAGTGCCTAGCTGAGCTAATGATCCTTTGTGTATGACTCCAAGGTGTCCCTCCACACATAAGGCCTGAAACAATTATGCAGGAAACTACTTATTACAAACAGCATGAATTTGGCCCTCACCAGGACCTGGCTACTACAAACCAAGTTCTTTCTCTCTCTCTTTCTCTCTTTCTTTCTCTCTCTCTTTCTCTCTCTCTCTCCCCCTCTTCATTTCTCCTTACAAACACACACACACACACACACACACACACACACACACACACACACACACACACACACACACACACACTTGTTGATTAACTATAAACTTTCTTGGTTATCTCCATGACAGATCCCCCCATTATAAAAAAAACTGAAAGTATAAAACAAACGTGGGGAAATGAATCAAAATAATGGACACTAAAGTTTAAAAACATATTTCAGAATTTTTTAAATTCTGGTTATTGTTATGAACCAGGAATCAGTAAAAGTATTTTAGCATAAATACTCCTAAGGATTAGACAGTATAAAAGAAGAAGAGGAAGATGAAGAAGAAGAAGACGAAGAAGAAGAAGAAAAAGAAGAAGAAGAAGGGAAAGAAGAAGAAGAAGAAGAAGACGAAGACAGCGAGAGAGCAAGGGGGGGAAGGCTGAAGAGCTACAGGAGACAAAATGGGACAAAGATAAGCTGTAAAGCAAGAATACCTAGTTCCTTGCAAACAGGGCATAAAGTACCCTCCCATTACAATGTCATTTCATCCCAGCACAGTCTTTAAGTAATAACTCTCAGTGGGGTGTGCCATTATCACCCCAACCCCTCTGCCCTCCATCCGCCACACTGTCTTCAAGCAGGTGCTCCTGTTGTCAGCAACTGTCCATGCAGACTCCACTTCCCCTGTGCAACATCTCTTCTGATGGTCTGTGTGCTTTACTATTCCACCTTCCATGCACTCCTCCTTTCAAGAAAACTCACAAAAATGGACACCACAAAATCAATAATCAATCCATGAACATCAAATTTTTTGTTGTCGTTTCTCTCTATCTGTCTCCCTCTTTCAGATGTAAAAGCACAATGCAATCAAACACAAAGTTTATCCCCTATCAGAGAATAGAGGCACAGTGCATCCCTAAAAAAGCAAACAATTCAAAAATCCATTTGTGGACCCCCGCTGAGAAGTTTACAACAAACTATATGAGAGTAAACACGCACAGTTTTTAACCATCTATAGAGATGCGTGCAAGATCATTCCTAATGAACTTACACTGTTTTGACTTTTACATTTGCCCTTGTCCAGAGCGACGTTACATTACAAACTTAAGATAAGTCAGACTATAACTCTTGATTTTCACAAAGCAAACTTGGAAAGGGAAAGTTGAAGGGAAAGGGAAAGTTGACATCCAACACGGGGAGTGAAAATATTGTTTTGTGGTCGTGCAACAGCAAAATATAAACCGTCTTTTTGTAATCAAAACCTGGCATTATCTAACTACATAGAGATTGTCCGTTAATTCGTATCTCAGAAAGAGCTAATAAGGTCAATAAACATTCTAACATAATTAATTTGACATAAACACATGCACTAAATGTTTTTCACCTTTTTATTCTTGTTACCACCAGTGCTTTGTTTAGCCTCTCGTCGTATGTACACTTTGAGAGGGGTGTGTGGTGGGACGCATAGTTCCGAGCGCTGGTGGTTTCAGAACTAGGACAGCTCCTCAGAAGAGGATGAAATGACTTCGCGCGTTTTAAACTTGAATTCCACTTTCTCTAAGATGTATCCTGAATTGTTCAGATGCTCAGAGATTAGAAGAATTGCATTTGGAAAGGGAATGAGTATACAGAACAGAGGCGTTGCAGCTGCCCTGAGTTCTGAAGATCTCCGCAAAAAATCGGGATCAGTATTCGCAATTTACTTCAATTAGCATAGTCGGTCGCGCTTGAATAACGAGCCTGGGCGCTTTTGTCCCCTCATCACCCGAGAACGACGGGGGTGACAGGACCCAGGTGAAGCCAAAGTTACAATAGATTAACGGCTTTTTTAGTGGAAAGCTTGAATGCAAAAGCACGCACATAGGGCCGGGACCCCCAAAAGAAATCTCTGTTTGCGGAACTGAATTATCATAAATTATATATTATTTATAAAAGAAAATGCCGAAGAATGGGTTTACTGGCCTGCATACTTTGTAAGGATGGAAAAAAGTATAATCAATTTGTGCTCCGTTCTGACCCATCCATGGCCCTACGAAGTATGGGGACTTTGAAAAGTCGTATAATTTGGTATATTGTGTCCTTACTAAAACATAATCTAAACGCTGGCGGACGACGTTGCCCCCACGTGTGGGAAAACTGCTGTCCAAACTCTATTATAGAAACAAGGCGTTTTACGTATCATAGATTTGAAGGCTCACTGGAGCTTCAGTTATTGCATTGTTTAAGAATAGTAGCTTATTATGATCACAGTTCAAATTGTTAATCAAGACAAATACAAACAGAGCGTCTTGCGTGAGAATTACGTTAGGGAAGTTGTGAATGAGAATATTCAGATTCAGCACATGAGGGAAGCGCAGGCAGATGCGGTTGATTATCATTGCCGGCTGTAGTGATGCCGTAATGAGCGAGCAGACCGACTGTTCGGGTGCTGATTAGCGGCCCTTAGGGAGCCTCTGTTTTTCTTGAGTAATTGATAGTTAGACTCTGCTTTAATTAAATACGCTGCCTGGTCCACTGATGTCATATTTTACGGAGCAGAGAAAATAAAAGAATGGATTAAGCAGCAAAGAGAGTGCGCTTTTGTATATGATTCACTCCCTATCACCTCGACTTAAGCTACATCATAAAAAAAAAAACACTAGTTGACAGCAGCTTGTGAAATTTCAACGTGCAAATATTGATATGCCACACATTAGTAAAAATGTGAACTATAACATGCAATGTATTTAGTACAGACAATAATCCAAATGAGTGGCTTTAATAAGGGTGTTATAGTGTGTCCCTCTGTGCACTCAGTGATGGGAGCGGGCAGCGTTTTTCCTCAGCTAACACTGTCTTTTCCCACCAAATTCCCGGGCCACTTTGGCTTTTTGTGTGGTCGTCCATCCCACCCACCCCCCCGCCCTGCCCAGCTCTGGAGGGCTGCCCCCTATCTAACGCACACCTGTGTGACTGGCCTGCTCCCTTCACGAACTCGCTGGGGCTTGTAATCAGCTTTGTGAAGCTATTGAGGCCACGGCTCAGTGCAAACTTCCCAACCACACAGCGCGCTCGACCACTGAATGGCAGCGCAGCGTGGGGGCGCCTCTCCAAACTCCGAGCCTGCCAAATTCCTGCAGAGTCTCTCACAACCACCCCTACACAGACAAAAAAGTGAGGAGGAGGAGGAGAAGGAGAAGGAGGAGGAGAAGAAGAAGAAGAAGAAGCAGAAGAAGAAGAAGAAAAAGAAGAAAAGAAAAATAAGTTAGATGCGATCATTAAAAAAATAACCCATATATAATAATAATATAATATTGTTAAAATAAATGTCAATTAATAATCATTCGCTTAGTGGAGAGAGATCAGGACTATTTGAAGTCAATTACAAGTTTCCCTGACAATTTTCCCTGATGTATGTGACTGCAGGTTTTAGTGAGGTGTTTTCCAAACAGTCTGTTGGAAAACCATTGCATATGAATGGCCCACAGACTGCAAGCAAGATGTAGTTTTAAAGTTGAACACTTTAAAGCTGAGCACGTTAATTCTGCAGGACTCACACTAATAAAGGGCTATGCTAATGTTGGCGTACACCGCAGAATCTGAACAGCAGAGAGCAAAACATTGGAAAAATAAAAACGTGAAACTAAGTTGGTGTTCGGTGTGGTGGAGGGGGGCTAGTTTAGGGGAGCATTGAACGCCAAACCGCATTTTGCACCTCAAAGCCTGCTAGAGAGTCGCAAGCAGCAGAAATTGCGGCGCAGCAGCATCTCTCCTCTTGGAAGGGCGCAGGATTAAGAGGCCGCAAGATTGTTAAACATGTCAACGTGTAATTGCACGATAAGGCCCTCGCGAGGAATTTATTGGCCCAGTTGCTATTTCTATTCCCCCCTAATCTCGTTCAGCACATTCGTTCCGTGCAATCTGTCTCCGTAATCTTCTGCGACAGAGCAGCGACCAATAGCGGCATACCGGCTTTTTTTTTGGTGAAGGGAGAGAAATATGCAGAGGCGTGATAAAGTGATGCTAATTATCCCCATTTAGGACAGTGAGTGCGAGAGATCGGAGGGTGCACGAGAGAGAGAGAGAGAGAGAGAGAGAGAGAGAGAGAGAGAGAGAGAGAGAGAGAGAGAGAGAGAGAAATAGAGCCAGCAGCAGCCAAGGCTCTCCCAACGCAAAATATATCGGCGGTTACAAGATAAGGACATCGCGCCCTGAGACGATTTAATAGTCGGGGTTCACCGCCATAACCAGCAGCTCCACCACTTTTGCTCCCACTTCCAGCCCCATCCCAACGTTTTTTTCACACACACCCACCCCACCGTTTTGGCGGAGGAGTAAATTATTTTGGTGAGATTTACCAGAACGCTTTGGCTTTAACCTGGCAACGTGCCCTAAATCGTACTCCGCCTCTGTGCTTTCAGCGCTAATCCGTGTCGCTTTTCGGGGGCACAATAAATACAAAGAGCTGCAGAGAGGGCAGTCCCTTAGCCCCCTTCTGCTACTCCACTACGCAGGAAAAAAGTGTAGGCCTATTAAGAATCAGAAGATTATATGGTCACCATGACCAGTCGTTATAAGAAACTGAATATGTATGTTTGTTGAGTAAGAAGTGAAATGCAGGAGAGGAAGAAGAAGAAGAAGAAAAAGAAGAAGAAGAAGAAGAAGAAGAGGAGGAAGAAAAACGAAGAAGAGGAGGAAGAGGAAGAAATATCTAGATTTTACACAATATCTTTACATATAGAAAAGAGTAATAAAGTGTTTATTAATTGTTAACCATTTAGGCAACATTTATTTATTTACCTTCAGTTTCTTTCTTTCTTTCTTTCTTTCTTTCTTTCTTTCTTTCTTTCTTTCTTTCTTTCTTTCTTTCTTTCTTTCTTTCTTTCTTTCTTTCTTTTTCTTTCTTTCTTTCTTTCTTTTTTTTTTTGTTTGTTTATTGTAGTTAATTCACAATTTCTATTTTAACCAATATAATAAGTATGCTTCGAAAGTGGTTAATAATTTTTTTTAATGCCACCACCATTTATATACTGGACATTATTGTTATCCTTCAAACCTTGTGTATGCGATGCTGAAATGTCTGAGGGTCTGACACTTGTTGCTGAACTTCCTGCGGAGTAACAAGGAATAATAGACTCTGACCTGCCTCTGACCCAGAGGTCAGTGAGTCTGCTAGTTAATCCCACATTCTCTTACAAACTTCATCCAACTCGCTTTCTGTGACTCAGTACTCAAAAATACATGAGCACAAAATGGTCCACAAACTCGTCTCCCATTCAAATGAGTGCATGTGACAAATAAAAACAAAACATATAAACTGAATATCACGTTGTCAAACTCAAATGATTAAAATCACATTATTAAATATAATTAAATGATAGTTTTTTTTTTAAAAGAAACGCTGTCTGAAAGATTCTTGGTTTTCAAATAGCTTTTTTCATGTCCAAGATGAAATTTAAGAGCACGATGTTTAGTACACTTATCTCAACATTTAGCACATTAAACCTTTTGCTTTATTGTAAATGTAATTCTAAATTATTTAAACAGTAAAAATTGACTCAAAATGCCACAAAGTCATCCATAAACATTTTGGGCTTAGCTTTAAAACCACGCATTCACATTATATTAAACGCTTTTTTATTTATTTATTTATTTATTTATTTTTTTTAAGTTAAATCGTTTAGACCTAAATTATGGTAAACAATGGTAGTTGCTAGAATTATTTTCGCCTTTATATTCCATAATCGATAGCATTTACACGTTATTGTGATATTTAATTAATTGTTTCTCGGTCTTTGATAAATGTGTCAAATGCGATATAAGAAAAAATCAAGAGTGCTGATCAGATTTGATAGATTAAGAAGGCAATAATAATAATAATAATAATAATAATAATAATAATAATAATAATAATAATAATAATAATAATAATAATATAATTTGTAAATGTATTTTCTATAATTGAAGAAATCTCCAAAGTGAATTTTCCCAAAATGTTTCCACAAGAAAAAAACAAAACATTTGTTCAAAACCAGATGTTTCCTAGTAAGGCTGGTTGGATAACAACTAACGACTGAATTACTGGATGCAATTAAAGGTGGCCCTTTACACTGAGGAGCAAATAGGTGCACATTATTCTCCAATAAATATGTAAGAGTGCAACAATTACACAATGTCAGGAACAAAGCAACAAAACTAAACACATTTTAGAACCATAATAACATTCTTCCAAATTTTATTAGACAATGAGTCAGCGCGAAGTGAGGATGTAAACTGGCAGGAATGCATTTCATAAATTATATACAGCAGCAGTAACGTGCCAGTATTTTCAAATATTAAAACTTATTCACAATTTACAAGAAATGTTACAGCATTTTCAGGTACATAGATTCACGTGTACAAATGTTTCAAATGTAATAAGCTATGCAAGAAACTCTTTATAAATTCCCAGAAACATTTTGTTCCAAGATATCCAAGTTATGCTAGACGTGATCTTAATAAACAAAACAAAAAATAAAAATCAAATCAAATTGCACAAATAAATATGTGAACAGAAATAACAAGTTCAGTCACTGGGAACATCGCGGGATTTTATGGCATGGCCAGGAAGAATGTCAAATTAGAATTCATGAACAGTATAATTTATAAAAAACAAAAAAAACAAAACATGTTTAGTCTAAGTGACATATCGGCTCCCGATTTCCTCTGAACTCAACCCGAAATGATACCTGTTCTTTTTTTTTATCTTAAATTACAAGGACATTTTTAAAACATTCTGTACAAAAGTAGTTAAATGGCCATCGAAAAGAGGTCAATATTTGGTGGTGTGTCTGATTCCCCCCTCCCTTTCTTCAACAATTTCAAATGTGCGTGAGCGGGACAGTCCCGTTTACTCCGGCCGTCGTGCTCTGATAGTGTTGCGGTAAAGCGTGCAGTCTGCTCTGAACAGACGGCTCTCCGGACTCTCCAGCCGGTAAATACATGCTAATCATCTCCCTCAAGTCTCCCTGGCACGGGCCTCTGGAGTGCGTGCTAACTGGAGGACTTACGTTCGGCTCGGACTTGACCAAAGAGCTCAGCGTGCCGATGGCGGCCGACGACGCAACACCTGCGTTTTGGTGCTGTGAATAGGAAATCCCTCCATAGCCGGTCGGCGACGCGCTCATGTAACTCTGAGAACTGGATATGGGGCTGTACTGCAGAGCGCTCATGTCGTAGCGGTGCATTGGCTGCGGGTTGTGTGGATGATGGTGATGGGCATGGGGGTGGTGGTGATGGTGTGCCCCGCTGCCAGGGTGCTGCCCGTAGGCGAGCTGCGCCTCCTGCATCATAGCAGCGGCGGCGGCGGCGGCAGCGACTTGCCCCGAATACGCGCCGTTTGCCCAACCGTTCATGTGCGAATAACCGGCGCCGGCTGAGCCCCCGTGACCTCCGGGGCTTTCTAACCTCTGGCCTACTCCGGCTGCACTCATGCCCACACCGAGCCCAACTCCCGCGGCCGCTCCGCCGAGCAGACCGCCAGCCAAAGAGTATTTGTCCTTTTTCAGCAGCGTCTTGGTTTTGCGCCTCGGTCGGTATTTGTAATCCGGATGCTCTTTCATGTGCATGGCGCGCAGCCTTTTTGCCTCGTCGATGAAGGGCCGCTTTTCAGCTTCTGACATCACCTTCCACTCTGCGCCGAGTCTCTTGCTGATCTCAGAGTTGTGCATTTTGGGGTTTTCCTGAGCCATTTTCCGCCGCTGGCCGCGGGACCACACCATAAAAGCGTTCATAGGGCGTTTGACGCGCTCTTGGTTGGCTTTGTTCCCCGTGTTCGGACCTGTCTGTCCCGGGTTTGTATTAGTCTGGGGTCCCGGGGAGTGCAAGTCCGTCTCCATCATCATGCTATACATTAAAGTGGTTTTAAAGACTTCTCAACCAATACGAAAAAGCATGAACTTTCGGCGCTGGTCCGCCGGAGCAGGTGCAACACAAGCAAGGCAAAGGAGAACTCCGGAAGCAAGTGGACTTTAATCCCAACAGTGGCTGTGAGTTTGAAGTTCTGGTGTTGCGGGGCTTTTTATTCGTTTATATCTTCCGGCAGCCTGTTTTGTCTTGTTCCCAACAGCGGTTTTACATCCACGCTAATTGAAAGCGCATTCGAGCTACTTTCCCTAGTGGAGCTGAGGACTTAGTTAAAGTGGCGGCCATATGACGGGTTTTGACAGCGATTAAACCGAGCCTGTGGCCAATGGCGTGCAAGAACACGACAGATTTGCATGGTGATCGGTGCAGTGACGTAGGAGCGAGGACAGACCCGGTAGGCGGGGTGCTGCAGGGGTCAAACACGCCCCTCTAACGGAAACCAGAGAGCGGGAGACCCTGACACGTTATGGAAGTCTCGTTTTTTTTCCCCAGTAAATTTTATAACATTACAAAAAAAAAAAAAAAAAAAAAAAAAAAAACTTTATCCTATTTAAAAGTTGACATGCTTAATCGTGTTTAATATTCACTCGAAAAAAAACTTTGGAAATAAAGTGTATATGAGCTCTAAAATAAATAGTTTTTAATAAGCGCGTTTCTTGCTGTTTATATTTTATTGCAAGAAAGAGAAAAGGTGAGTTTAGACCTTTTTTGTGATTTTATGATCTAACTAATATGATGATGTGTACACAATTAAAACCTTAAAGCCTTACAAAATATATATGAGAAAATTGATGCATGCAAAAAAAGAAATGCTAAAAAAAAAAGTGTTATAAGTAATAAGTAAGGTGTTTTATTATTTGGATGCGCTTGTCCTCTACACACGTATAAAGCAGGACACGTGTGCGCACTTGGTTTAATCACACAAGCGTAACACACTCTACCTGTCGGCATCTTTTCTATACAGGATCCCAGACGCCGGACATATTCACCAAATATTGAATATACGTATTCAGCAAATACGTTTAGTATAAAAAGGGGATTGCGATTCCCCTGACGTCTGAAGGAGTCTTAGTGCCGTCTGCTGGTAGTTCAGTGTTTGGAATATGTGATGGTTTTCCTGAAAACAGTTTGATATAGGACGCACGGAAACACACAAAAAAGCGCTTTACACTGAAAACAACGTATTTTTACTCGGTGCATTGTTCACAGGTCAGACTGAAGACGATTTCGAAACCAAGGGCATGTTACAATCTATTGCCAAGGGAAAAAATCTCACACTGTGCACAACGCAACACATGTGTAATTCGAATTTCACAGCTGACCTGCCCTGAAAACACCAATCAGCCCCTAATTGAAGGCAAAACAAAAATATTCCTGCCCCGCTGCGCAGCTAACGATGCCAAGCTGTATGGCTTTTAATTAGGTTAATACCGATGTGCATGAGAAGAAAAAAAAGTCACCGAACGTGAATCACACACCAAATTATGTAATTGTGCTTCACCATATGACAGTGGTAAATATCACATCTGTCAATGACTCCGAGATCATTTAAATGACAGGTAAGAAGAATGAGGGGCTTGAAGAAAATGAAGGATTTTCTCGGTGTGCCCCAGTAATATTACACAATACCTGTGGAAAATGATACAGAGTTATAGTATAACTTCTAAATATTTGATGTTGTCGTGTACTCACATCTCACAGCAAAGAACGGGGCATTTTAAAGTTTTTTTTTTCCATTGTTTATAAACCAAGACGTAAGGATTTATTCTGATATGAAGATATATATTTTAGAATATATTTCAATTAATGACAATATTCGACAATGCATACGATTTTATTTTTTATTTTTTCAAAACGAAAGTTTCAATTAATTTCTTATATTGTATGTATATATTAGAGTTTCTCATATTTTACATTAAAAATATATATATATTTAATGTATACATTGATTATAATTGTATATTTTGTTATACATATATATATATATATATATATATATATATATATATATATATATATATATATATATATATATATATATATAAAATTAATAATTTATCTGAATTCATCTAAATATAATTATTTAAAAATGCGTTACCTTGCAGTAGAATAATACAAACAGAACAATTTTTTTTATCATTTGTACTTTATTATTATTGTTGTTATTATTAGTTTTTAATTATTATTATTTATTACCGTTGTGGAATTCTTATTATTTTATTTTTATTACCGTTGCTCATAAGGACAAGCCATACTTAGGTTGAACGCCGAATAATTTACAATTTATCTTTCCTTCAAATGTTTCCATAAAACTGCTTGACGAGAGGATTAGTAAGATTAGGCGTTTCCATTTCGCTTGGATTAAAGTCAATTGGAACACACCGTAACCCTCGTGGGACACATTTACTTTGTCCTTGTTTTTTCTTGTCCCTCACTGCGCGCTTTGGAGAAGCGCAGACTGCGCCCGCGGAGGGACACTGGACGGGACGAGACAGGACGAGATGGCGGTGGTGCGCCCGCGCGCGCGCACGCGAGTGCAGGGGTCACGTCATTTCCCCTGAACAAACAACGCTGACCCTCATAATTGTTCAAGGGTTCTTATTTGTTAGATTAAGATGGATGCGCTCTCTTTATGGAAACACAAAAAGATTTAGTACAGAGCCCACAATGGCACTATATAAATTAATAAGCTTTCTATTAGAGCTATACTTTGTTCTCAGGACCAGAAAGCAACAATATAGAAGTTAAAGCGTATAAGCGCATATTTGCGAGAAATGATGCGTAAATTAAATCACCAAACATAGACCCGAGCTTTTTTTTTCCTTCCGAAAAACGGATTATAACCCCTCAGTTTATCCTCTCCCTCCCATTGCTAAACTCCCAAAACTGGAGAGTCTCTTGAACTTGTGAGCAGGCAGTTTAGCATCACCATCTGACAGGTGGAAGCGGCCGCACGCCTCAACAAACATAATTACGCAGTAGGCAGAGTGGAACAGTAAACATCTCCTGGCAGAGGGGGTTTGGGTCTTAGATAAAAGATATTTCATAATCTATAGGACAAATGTTCCAAATCCAAATGTCCACTAATTGAGTGAAAAAGTCTATAGACTCTACAGACTATAAAGTCTGTATACTTTCTGTTAACTGCCCCCACATGTGCATGATTCTGGTTCCGAAGCCTACATGTGTAAAATAGTGTCTGTCTGGATATATTAGGCACGTGCGTGTTAGCATATCAATTTATGTCTTAAAAAAATATGATTCGTCAGGTTTAAAAACAAGATCGCATTCACAAAAGCTATGACGACAAAACAAACTACACTGTCAATCCCCTTTGTTATTTGATGAGACGTTTCTATTTAACCTTGAATCTCGTGTAGTTGTTTAAGACCATTAACAGTGATTTGAAGCTACAGTTTTATTACATTTACTATTAAAACCTGATGGTTCACGTTTTTATATATATATATATATATATATATATATATATATATATATATATATATATATATATATATATATATATATATATATATATATATATTTAACAAAGGGCAATGCTACTCTGTAATTGTTGATTATTGGCTTTCAGGGTGGGTGTGAGTTGAAATTATGTTACCATTGCAAAACTGTGTGATACAATACTAAAGAAATCATGCAATCCAAATATACCTATATATAATGGATCGGAAGCATATTTATAAACTTTGATTCTACTGTAAACAATGACAGTATAACTAGCTAAAGTTATTACTTATTTATAGTAACCTTAAACAACTTTTTTTTGTAAGTAATCTGTTCAGATTTGTATTTAGGAAATCTGTTACTCCTGTCTCGGTGGAATTAAGGACGCTTTCCTTCGTCGCGCGGTATCTTTGACTTCCGATCTCTGATACAATAGCGTTAGAAATTCACACTGCAAAATGTGTATATCTATAATTCATACAATTTATCCGAAGACATTTAACTATATATATATATATATATATATATATATATATATATATATATATATATATATATATATATATATATCAGACTAAATATGATACTGTGGGCAGCGGGTTTATCCGATAGGTTTTTTTATTTTATTTTTTGTATAATTAAAAATTTTTTTTTTTTTTTTTTTACAATTATTAGTCCTTTAACACAACGCGCGCTCGTATATAAATACCACAATCTACTTTGCGATTGTCTTCGATTCGTGTAGTCTACAAGTTATCCGGTTTTATCCGAATTCCCCTCCCCTCTCTCTAAATGAATCCGAATCATTGCATTTCAGATCAAGTAAACTTACGCGAGTTCCACCGGTGCCGTTTTGCTGTGCTGGAGAAATTGTTGTTGCTCGCGACTATCGCTCCATCCCTCTTACCAAACTAGTTTAGTGCGCCAAAGCTGCGCGAGCGCGGCTCCCCATCCATCCCCACCACTCACTACACACTGAGCAGAGAAGCAAGAAAATGAAATTTATTATAGACTCGAAAGACAATTTCAAGTCATTGTTTCTCCCGGCGAAAGGGCTCCTTCTTACATAATGAAGCGCCTTTTGTGTAGCGCGAAACAATGGCAAACAAGTATTCTAATAAATAGCCACTTTTTTTGTTCCCTCTCGAGGATGAATGGAGTCGAGCAGTCGGGTTTGAAAGCAGCTGCGGCGCGCGCAGGAGACGCGTGGGGGCGGAGCCTCGGCGCGCGGCCACTCCGCTCTAAAGAAGCGGACTTGAGGAGCGGAAGCAGCAGCGGCAGCAGCAAGTCCGCAGCCTTGATCGCCTCAAAACTCTCAGCTACTAGAAGGCTCCGGAGAGCACTACAAAAATTATATAAAAGAGTCCCTAAACAGACATTTTGTCATTTTACTAGGCGCTCACAATACAGCACTTATGCGTATAGGCTCATTTGGACAATAAAAAGAAAATGTCTCAGTGGGTGCCTCTGAAAAAAAAAGAAAGGCTCAATAATAACCTCTCCTCCAAACTGGAAAATGAGGCACGCATCATCCAATTTCTCGCTTGTAGCCCACTACAAAAGTACGTCAATACACGGTACATTCAAGATTCATTACAGACCAGAAATGCCTGTTATATAATGAAGTACTACATACCAGTTTAAAGTTTAGGAAACCAACAGCATTTTTCTACAGTTATCAACTCTTGATATGGATTGACATGGATCAGAACTTACACCTGGGACATATTCAGACTAAACCTGAAATACCCGTGTTAGATGGATTTTCTTCATAATGTTGTGAAAATCTTATATGTGGCTGCTTACAGCTGGAACAGTTTAACCCACAACTCAAATTCACTACTACTCCCCCTTAAACTGGACCTTTTGTTTGTTTGTTTTGATTTTAACATTTTCTTACATGTCACAGACGCTCATGATCAGCTAGGATCACCCTAATTGACACAGAGAAAAGGCCCAGTTTTGCTCATTTGCTCATCAGGATTAAAACCGCAAAATGTTTCATTTTATTAATCTGAAAGAAACGTCAAATCTCACTTTTATGTAGCATTTACCTCGAAGCACAAGTGAGGTAGAGCTACAAATGAAACCCAGTGAGTGAAGAGAAGCAGTTTGCTATGCTATAGGGAAAATTATCTCATGTGTACTGCAGTTGAGCTACTTTTTCACGGTGTGTTTCTTATTAGACTATATAACAATAAATGAGTGTGAGGAGTGAATATGTATCACAAAATTTTAGTACGGGTCAATAAACACATTCTACCAGATAGTTGAACTAGCAATATTGCAGCATACTAGTCAAATGAACTGATATTGATGTCACCTTTTATATATTTCATTGGCAGGGCTCTGAAAAATGCATTTTAATTATTACCCTTTGAACAACCTTTGAATGTTTTAAAGTCACATCAAGTCAAGTCTGCTTTTATTGTCATTCATACTATATACAGTTCAGTACAAAGTGAAATAAAACAACGTCCTCAATGACCAAGGTGCTACATAAGAGAACGAAAGTAACACAAATCACAGAGCTACAGAAAACTAACTGGGGCACAACATAAAGTGCATGTGTGCAAACTTTTATTGGAAAAAGAATAGCAGAAGACAGTGAGACAGTATACACAGTAACACTGAAGCTCCAACCAGTATAGTACATAAGATTTGTCTTAGTGCAGGTGGATATGTAATAAACTGTACTTGTAAACTCCGAGTTTGTTTTAGCAACAATTTGCGCAAAACAGCAATTGCATGCGAACAATACAGTTAATGACTATTATACAGTAATATAATATTATAATATAGAAATATATATATTATCCTCTATTACTACTATACAGTTATATATCAGTAATATATAATATATTATATTATAAATTATTATATTATATAGTAATATAATATGAAATAATTTAATAATAATGATGTTTAATTATAATAATAAAAATGAAGACTATGATGATGATGATGACAACGATAATAATCATAATAAGCGATGAACGCACAGAACATATGCTGAACATTTGTTCTATAAAGTAGTCTCCATAAAAGATAATGTAATCAAATAATCCTAAATGCAGTTAGACAATAAAAAAACGTTTCCATGTGCAATATTTTGTATGTTATTCTTTAAATATCTACTATTGCTAAAAATAAATAAATAATTGTGCTGTATAGAACTCCTTTTTGCTAAGAGTGTACCATATGTCTTTGACAGTGTAATAAAATGAAAGCCATTATACAACAGCTTTGGCAGGCCCAGTGGGAACCACATCATCTCCATCTGATACTTGATGCTTGCAGTATGTTGTCCATCTCCTTTGGATCAGTGGTGAATGAAGTACACAAACTATGTAGCCGAATTAAAGTAGAGATTCACTAAGTAAAATATTACTCCAGTAAAAGTGCTCTCTTTAAACATTTAATTAAGAAAAAATAATTTTCCCTCAAATGTACTTAAGCATTCATTGTATTATGAGTTATTATAGATTCAATGTCTATTATTATTTTTATCACAAGACTCTTGCATATTAAACTCAGTTTATGTGAAAATACAGTACTGTTACTCTTAGCACACCAATTTATTAATAAAATGATTAGTATTAAAATTGATTAGTCAAACACTGATTGATTCTATTAAAATGATTATGAACTCAAAGCCCAAAGCTACTTAAAAAAAATCAAAGCAATAAGGTCATGGGTGTTGTGGCAAGTTAGTGTCAGGAGTTTCTTTCATCATTTATTAAAAAAATTGAAACAAGATCTCAAAATATTCTGCCTTTAATGGTTGCTGTTGAACTGATGCTGAACTGTATGTTAGTGATAAGTAGAAACCACCAAGCAGCAATCACAACAAGTTCAAAACAGAGCGTGCGCTTTACCCTGATTGGTTGCTTGCTCCGTGCTTGACCAGTTAAGTTTTTATCCATGCATAAATAAAAAGGAACAACTGATTTTGTAAAATATAAAGTAAAAAGTCAAGTAAAAAGAAAGATATTTGACCCTGCAATGTAGTGAAGTTAAAGTAAAAGTTTTTCAAAAAAAAAAAAACTTCAGTAATGTACAAATTACATTTACTTTGGTACTGTCCACCACTGCTTTGGATCTGGGATCTGAAAAGTATCTGGAATAGTTTACAAACTCTCACTATAGATCAACACGATGATCAGTGTAATGATGATGATGATGATGATGATGATGGTAGCTATGGTTGGTTTACACTACTTAGTTATTATATTTACTAGGTTGCTATATTTACTATAAAGGCTATACATTTGAAGTACCGAAGTTAGATGAATACAGTAAAGAAGAAGAATATATTACAAGCATTCCAAAATAATTGATCTGTTCCTTGAGAATGCCATTTATTACCAGAAAAAAATCTCTAAAGCCTACATGAACAATCAGAGGATTTATGTGTGCATTGTAAGTTAGACTGAAACAGTTAAATGCCCTGAAAGAAAATGACATACACTGTTTAATATAATTCCTAATAAACTTTTAAAAACCTATCACATTCAAATATTATTGCATACAGAAATGGCCTTCTATATGAGAAATACATTTGCTGATCCATTCTTGTATACTCCCTTGCAATTAATCACACTCTCAGTCTGAATTCGTTAGTCACAAAAGACATGATTTTTACAGCTCTATGTGAAATACAAATAGCCTAGACAATTCAACTACATTCATGTTTTGTAAAATGAGAGGAAACAAGAAAACTCCAAACAAACTTTAACCTGAGATTAATTTCAAGCAGGGACCCTATAGCTGTGAGGAATTAGGCATTGGTAGATGAGTGAAAAACTAATTATACCTAGCACCCAGTTCATATAATGGCCTTATGTTAATGCTCCAGTATTTAATCAAGCAATTAAAATATTAAAAAAAGCTAAAAACAAACTGAATAGTTGGTTATTATATCTGGCTTGAATGTGTTAACATGTAGTTTGTTGGTGTGGTATAAATTCAAAGCTTTTTTTCAAATTGCTTACTAAAAATGTTCTTTAAAAGCCATTTAAGTCATATCTACAATATGAGTTTAAATATGAACTGACTTAAATTTGACGACATGGTAGTCAGACTTATGAATAAAGCAACAGTGTATACAGTTCATCATGGGATCATTATCCCCAGCAGAGTCTTGTTGAACCCCATCATCATCAGGACTCTGAACCCGATCACTACACAGTTCATTAATCTCTTACTATGGCTGTTTGGGCTGCCAGTGGTTAAACATCTCTCAGGGTACAGCACTTCTTCAGCAGGATACCGCTGTGGTAATTTTCTCAATCTATTAGCAATGCTCAGCTAATCAAGTCCCCTCTCTCCAAAACCGGTGGGAGCCAAGGAGACATGAGCAGGTGTCAAGCCTGTCTCTGTCATTTACTGCTGCAATCTGTCTCCCAACTTTGTCTCAGTGGGATAATGGAGGGATCATATGCGATTGATTCTCTCACTGCTATTGTGCCCAATCTGGTGCATTAAACACTTGGCAGACATTCAATTACAAATAATCAAATCATTGTTTTCCCCTCCCACAGTTCATCACATGCACTCTCTCATAAACATAAACAAACAGAGTAACCTTTCCCTAGCAGGCCTCATTAGTAGCCTGTTACACTATACCACTGTTCTTTACACTCTGAAGAACTCAATGTTCTAATAAGATTGAAGATCCACTCATCTGGGTGCAAGGAGAGGGTGGTAGACCTAAGGAGGAAGAGAACCCCTAACCAGCTATAGGTCAGGATGTTGGTCAGGATACCATCATAGGTTAGGATGCTGAGCTACATGACAGCTGTTCATCAAGAAGTTGGATTGGAATATTAACACAGAGGTTAACACTCAAGGTTTCTTCCTCATAAAATCTAAGGGAGTTTTTCCTTGCCACAGTAGCTATGGCTTGCTCATCAGGGATAAATACACATCGTTCACCTTAACTCGTAACTTAAATTCTGTAAAGCTGCTTTGAGACAATGTCCGTTGTGAAAAGCGCTATAGAAATAAACTTGACTTGACATGACTTGACTTGACTGTGTAAAGAAACAGGATTAACAGACTTTGCTTTCTCATGGAGCTCAGTTTCTTTAATGTTTGCAGTAGGATGTTGGATATTTTTTACCAGTCTATGGTAGTCAGTGCAGTATTCTATGGAGCAGTATGTTTGCGAGGAAGCATCAGAGCTGGAGATGCAAAAAAGCTCAAGAAGGCTGGCTCTGTCAAGAGCCACCTACTCGATAGTTTAAAAGTAGTGATGTAACAGATACACTCAGTAAACTCACAGCCATTCTGGACAATAAACAGCATCCCTTCCTAACCTAATGAACGGCAATGTAGAAAGGAGCGTTGCTTGTACCAACAATGATCACACTGTACAACAGCTCATCACCAAGTTGGAAAATTACACTTCTTTGAGCCAGGCTTAAAATCAGTTCAGTGAGCGGTCTATCTATCTAGATATCAGACTATTCCATATATATTTGATATATAAAATATTCAATTTAGTTCAACAAACCTTTTTCCATTCATGCGTTTTGTTGTTAAACAATTATAAAACCCTAGTAACTATTTATTTTAGGAATGTTGATTCGCATATTGTTCCAGCCAAGGACCCCGAAAATATGAAACAAATTCCTATGGACCCATTCAGTACAGTTTCATATATTCTAATATCTTTTCCTTTATTTCAATTTACAAAAATTATTTGGGCTTTTTATTAGATACATAGAGATTGTATTCCCTCCCACACCATTCCATTGCAATGCTGGGTCCACTGGCTTCCTTCAGCTGCCCACATCAGATTTAAAACTGATGCTTGCCTACAAAAGACAAAAATGAACCATCACCCACCTACCGTAAAGCACTTATCACACCAAGCTCACTCCAAACCTCTAGCACTGCTTGATTTAACCCACCATCTCTCAGGCTACAAGGAAGATATAAGGAAGACATCAAAACTCTTGTCTGTCCTGAATGTCCTAGCATCCACATTGTGAAACAAGTGTTCCTTGGCAGTCTGAACAGTTGAGTCAATGCCAGTCTTCAACAATGCCAGTCTTCAACAAAATGGCCTTAACAGGCCATTTTAACTGATGGTACCACTAGTCCCTGATCTGGTTATTAGGATGTGTTTAAAAATAGAGACTTAGAAACAGTTCTTTGAGTCAACCTGAATAAGGTCTTATGCCAAACATCAGAAATGTAAACTTACAGTAAGTCCTTTCAATTCGAGTGGCCAGTTATACAGGCTTATATGATAATGATAAAGAACTCTGATAATGGTGTATTGCATTTTACAAAAATGTACCTAAATAAACTGTGCACTATGCCTCATAGACCTCACTTTAAAAACTATTTTATTCCCATTTAATTATTCTGTTAATTATCCTAATTAAATATATGTATTAACTGCCATGGAATCAGTATCTAGTTTAAGGAATTAACTAGTAGCCACATCACATGTAGTCACTACCACAGCACGCATATTTAAAGCAATGCCTCTTATGTCTGTTTACAGATTCACATGGCATCACGGTTCTCCTGCAATCTGTTGATTTATGCATCATTAGCATAAATGCAAAATGTACTGAAAGGCTGAACACATTTCCATGTCGCTCTTTGTACTCAGATGAAACGGCAGTCACAACACTGCTTTGAAGGCTCCCCATATCTCTGTCCAGAGCTGTCTGCAGCCTCATATGTTTTAAAGACAACGAAAAGAGAGCAAGAGAGAAGATGGGCCAAAACGAGAAGTGTGAGGTCAAGTCTAAAAGCCTTGTGTTACATATGGACTCAAAGGCTTTAAAGCTCAAAGGGTTCTCCCCCTCCCACAAAACCTGCTTGGTTTCAAGCATCCAAACTTCAGCAGGCCTAATAAGCAAGCAAATCTTTCGAAAATAGAATAAATGTTAGAAGGGAACAGGGTGTATTAAATTAATATCATACTTGTACCACCCCCTCCCTGTTT
>NC_139576.1:13743378-13758378 GCF_946808225.1 Silurus aristotelis | reverse complement strand
TTTTCTTTCTTCGCTGCTCTCCCTCTCTCTCTCTTCTCCCTCTCTCGTTTATGTCCTGAAGTTTCCTATTGACTAGCAGCTTCTAAGAAGCCCCCCGATGCCTTAAGATGCCCAGTCCTCAAAAGCTCCCCCTGAATTTTGCTTACTGCGGTATTTTCTGTCTATTGGTTAAAGCTGAAATTGTGAAGGGGAAAATCCACTAATTCACTTATATTCGATTACCTACTCGCCATTTTTAATGCATCTTTTTTTAAATGAAGCAGCCATTGACAGAAGTGATGAGACGGTCCATGTTGCCAGATAAGGCCTCTAATCAGCATATTTAACTTTGCTGTGCATTTTAAAACCACAAGCGCTTTGAGCAACAGAAATGCACATCCAATATCAGCCTGCATTCATGACAATAACATACCATTGTGATGCAAATCAAGGGGCCCATTAATGTTTAAATTCATTTCGGTCCTTTCCAGGAAAAAATACATCTCTTTCCCGCAAACTCGTATAATTACTTCTCCCCAAATTGCATATTCCATTAACTCAGGTGAATATTGCTCATCAAATTCAGGTTTATTTCTTTATGATAATGCAATTTAAAGTTAAATGACATTCTGACCATTACAGAAGGACAAAATGAATGTTAAACAACAACCAATCCATAAATTACAAGTAAAGCAAAAAAAAAAAAAAAAAAAAAAAAAAAAAAAAAAAAAAAAGGTAATACATTGTGAATTAAATTACCCAGGTATACTGTAGCTTTATAAGTAGTTGTCAAACATAAGTTACTGAGTCCCTATGAGTACACTTTCACTTAAACAGCTCACAGGAGCTTAACAGCATAAACCCTGTCAGACTTATTAATTCTAACACTGGACCAACATGACAGGCCAAAGGCTTGCTAATCTCTTCAGCCATAAAACCACAGGGTGCTCTGTCATGCAAGAACTCTATATTACAGAACATCAGTCCCTTGCATAAAACACAAATCACAACCATTATATGCATAGTGGACATTGCAAATATGGAGGAATTTCTATACAATATTACAAACTGCCAACACTAATGGCATGGCCAGAATATATATATTATATTAAAAGAAGCTCCCTAATGATAGCAAGTGTACTATAGTGTTAGTAGATAAAAATATGTGATCCTCAAACTTATTCTAGAAGCAATTCAATAGACTCAGATGACAACAAAAACAATTATGAGATCAATATATGGCATTTTTCGAAAAATCTGGTAAAATAAGTACATCCTATAATTAAGCATCACTAGGACCATCTTTAAGGCCATCAGTCTACCACAAATTATTGGAGAAATTGTGGTCTACAACATTGCTTAGGTTCATTGATGTTTGAGGGGATACATTTATGTTCAGCTCTCTTATGATCCTGCCACAGCATCTCATTGGTGTTATTGTTCAGATATTGATTTCGTCATTCTAACACTTAGATTTTTTCTTTGTTGCCATTCAGATTTCGATTTGCTTTCATGCATGGAATCATTGTCCAGTTGCATGACCCTAGTTTGGCTTACCTTATTCTGCACAGATGGCCTCACATTTTTTAAAAGGTTATTTTAATATAAAGTAAAGTTAATTATTATCTAAATGGCTGCAAGTTTCCCAGGAGCTTTTGCTGCAAAACAAGACAAAATCACCTCTCCTCCATCACCATGCTTCATGACAGTTGGCATGAGGTGTGGAGATTCTCTGTGATTGGTTTTCGCCTGACATGGCACTGTGCATAATGACCAGGCTTTTCCACCTGAACCTAATCAAGTCTTAAAACTTCTGTGTATTTTTCTGATGTAATTTAGCAAACCTAAATAATGCTATAATTTTCAAAAATGTAGGATAGTAAATAAATCGGAAAAAATTGTCTGACAAGGTTCCTTTCCTGTTTCATGTAAACGCATTTGGTACCTTTATTTACAATAAACTTTCTTTTACTTTTTATAATTAATGTTTTATATATATATATATGTGTGTGTGTGTGTGTGTGTGTGTGTGCATATAAAGCTATGTTTTTATATTTATTGCAATATACACAAAATACAAGTATAAGATCATACAGAAGCTACCCAGTATTATCATCTACCAGTATAAACTCAATATACTTCAGTGCCGTATTTTACATTGTATTGCCGAAATAGAAAATGTGTGGTAAAAAGAATGTAATTCATTGAATTGTAACTTCAGATTGAAGGGTAGGATATAAATGAAACTTTATGGATTGTTTTACAAATTATTAATTAATTGATTAATTAATTGATTAAGTAATTAATCAGTTCATTTATTAAATACGTAAGTAAGTAATTGTTTGGTTGGCTGGTTGGTTTAAGTGATAAATTGATTTATTGATTTATTAGTTTATTGCTTTATTGATTTATTAATAAATGTATTTATTTATTGATTTATTTATTTATTATCATGGAGTACAATTTTAAATACATTGAATTCTGAATAGCCTGAAATTGAATTGGTCATTTTTTTAAAAATTTTTATACAACAAATTTAACATGCAGGCCACAGCAAAATGCACATTCCCCTATTCATGCATACACATCTACACAACTACACACACACACACACACACACACACACACACACACACACACACACACACACACACACACACACACACACACACACACAGTATAAATACACAACACGGGAACTGCGGTCATCAGGATGGTAAATGCACTCATCACTGAGCCACACAGCCCTATGATTTGGAGGCAAAACCAGCAATCGAGCAATCATGGATGTAGGGCTCTCTAGACTCTCCACACAGAGCACGTACATTCATACATTCACACACACAGACACACACACACACACACACACACACACACACACACACACACACACACACACACACACACACACACACACACACACATACATACGCTTAAGCACTGAGATTCTATTACTTTGTGCTGTCTCACTGTTCCCAAAGACGCTCAGTAGAACCCAACACTCACCATTATGCTGATAAAGCAACAGTAACATTTATAATTTGCACAAATATCTCCAATGTATCACATATAAACGACCATGTTGTAGCTTGTTCTATTTCATAGAGACACAGCATGCAACACACACAATCATTCTCATTTAACTAACACAAACGTCCAGGATAAGGTCACTAAAAACCGATAGCAGCACAGTGGATGTTTCAGAATAGGCTGGCTGCATCAGCAATCCAATGACTGAACCGGCTTTACCTACTGACATAATGCTACATGCACTCTCCCTCTCTCTCTCACACACAATGTGCAACCCAGCATAGTAATAAAAATTTAACTCCAGTTCTTTAAGCCAAGACATTAATTTAGCATGTAGCTCTAGAGCGCACAGCAAAACCCATTACATCAAATATCTCCATATTTCCCCAGCTCCACACTGTATCATCCTGTAATTATGAGCGGAGAGAGCAGTTTAATTAGCTGCTATGCCTCCACCTCTAACAGGGATTTAATTAACAAGGTGGCTGGCATAATTAGCTGGAGATGGGATGCTGATTCTCACACAACACCCTATGTTGACACTGTAACCTGCAAAACACACACAAACACACACACACACACACACACACACACACACACAAACACACACACACACACACACACACACACACACACACAAACAAAAAAAAAACCAAATATTGGCATTTCTATACTCTCTGTTTTGATCTCCTCTTTCCCACTCTCTCACACATATACATTAACACATACACACCCCAACAACAACACACACACACACACGCACACACAAACAGCCCGTGGTGACAGCGTAATGGATAGGATCTCTGTGGAGGCGACTGTCAAACCCGACCACCCTAATCAGAGAGGAAGATAAAGGAGAAAATAATGAGTGTCGGGTCGGGCCTTTCAAAGAGCAACAAAAGAGCTGAGGATCAGATAGGCCAGCACAATGTGGAGAGAAAAGGGGAGGGCACAAGAGGAGAGGAGAGGAGAGGAGAGGAGAGGAGAGGAGAGGAGAGGAGAGGAGAGGAGAGGAGAGGAGAGGAGAACTGGAAGGGAGGAGAGAAAAGTATATGAGATGAGAAAAAAGCAGTGGATATTAGAGTAGGAAGCAAGAAGTTAAGGAGAGATGAGGAGAATATATTAGAGAAGGAGAAAAGAATTGGAGAAGAGGAGAATATATCCGGGGATGAGAAAGGAAGAGAGTGGCAAGAACATGAAGTATTAATCTGAGAATCTAATCATTTTTATTAAATGTGGCTCTAACATGACATTTTTGACTTTTGGACTACAAGAGAGTCCTTGCTAGGTTAGACATGTTCAAAGCATTTCCCCATGAGGCCCACTTCCAAAGTTTTTGGGGAACTTCTGCCCCCCTCTCTCACTATCATCAACAAAAACAAACTTGGCAGCAGGCTACTTAAACTCCTGCAGTGTGTTGAAAATTAAGTCAGGACAAGTTACCAGTTTGGCTAAGGGCTTCCATTCCCTATTACTAACTTGTTAATAAAATAAAACAAAAACACAAAAAAGAGTCTAATAAAACACCAGATCTAACAATCCAAGAATAAGGTACAATGTCTATTTCCACAAAAAAGCGAAGCAAACAAACTGTAATTTTAATATTTGCCAAATTATCATTACCATTCAGCAAGTGTAAAATTTGACCCAAATGTAAATAATTAAGCCATTCTGGTCATCCTTTGGTGAATTCCAAACATTCTCTATACCTCTGACCAAAAGTATGTCCCTTCAGTGCATCTTTCGAACACCACAATCACACAGACCAAAACATAAACAATGCAAAGTGGATGAAGGGTGGGGCTTCTAGAAAGTGTTAGTTAATATTTGTAAGTTAACTTTTCAGTTGTTGATGGGCTCATCTGATATTTACAAAATATAATAGTAATAGTATAATAGTAAAAAAAAAAAAAAAAAAAATTAAAAACAGCCCATTTAGTGCATTTTAAAGTATGTTCTCTTACAACGTTATTTAAATGCAAGTCAATATGAGTTAAGTTAAGTTAAGATAATTTCCTTAACATGTGAATATTTACAGACTGAGTAATACAGTAAGCCACAATTTAATTATTTGTATTTCTGCAAGACAAAGTTGGCACCTTTGAATTAAGAGGGTATGTTTGTAATGATCTGAAAATGTTATATAGAGGGCTATGCAGTTAACAAAAATTAATCAACAGAAAAAAGCAACTCACTGGTATACCAGCAAAATGCATAAAAAATACTCAGGCTCAGGTTTGTTTTGTTCTCAAAACTTTGACTTCCTTATACGTGAGCATGAGCTGCGAGGAGCTGAGAATATGCCAGGGGTGAGCGGTGGCCAGAGGCTGCATGAACTCCAGATGAACAGCAGAGTGGCACTGTAAGCTGAGCTGATGGAAAATAGCCCCTAATTAAATACATGACAGCCAGCACTATCATATTCAGCCACCTGCTTAATAATACACAAAAATTAAAGGGAATATGTACCACCTCTTCCCTTCTCTAATTCATATTTAATAACCTGTTCACTTCCCCTGGGAGGTTCGGCAAAGAGCTGGGGGGGTTAGAGGAGTAGTATGAACACCACACACTACTCTGCATCTGCTTATCAAATGATTCCATATTTGGGGCAAGAGAAGAGCAGAGCAGAGCAGAGCAGAGCATAGAAGAGCAGAGTAGAGCAGAGAAGAGAAGAGAAGAGAAGAGAAGAGAAGAGAAGAGAAGAGAAGAGAAGAGAGAAATGAAATTGGCAGCTATACACAAAAGCATTTAAACTCTCCAGCTTTCTCTTCTGACCGAGAAGGGTCATTATCTGATAGATTTCAGGGCCAGGCCCCTTATTATTGTTCGGAAAGACAGTAACAACCCTAGAACAGCCTGGGAACAGGACACACAACACCGCCACAATCATCCCTGAGAAAATGTTCAGAAGCATAGGACAACACTCCTAATCTCTCTCTATCATCCACTGAATCAGGTACAAACAGCTATTCAGCTACAGACTAGACATAAGAGATCATCATCTTTATTATTAATGTATCATTATCAGTCATGATTACATGAGTCAGTATTCATGCACACACTACTCACCTCAAAAAGGTGAAAAGATAAGCAGACCTTTTAGCTCAGCACAGCTAGCACATCCCTGAACAAACATGTTCCTGGTTAGAAAAATGCCACTGTGTATAACAGCATAGGCACAATATGCATATAATTATATGCGTAACATAATTATGCACAAAAGATAATATACAGGTCCCTCTGAAAGTATTGGTATTATAATGCTATTGCTTTGTTTTTGTTATACACTTTTTAATCATTTTCTAAACCACTCATCAGTACTTATCACCACTCTAACGTTTGGGAATCAGGATTAACCTATCCATAATGATTTAAAGGCCAAAATGTGTAGAAAGAAAGGATCTGTTGATCAGCCAAAACAAACAAGCTAATTGCTCAAGCATGTTAGAGGTCATGTCATGGTTTGGGCTTACATGGTTGCTTCTTAATCTTTATTAGTCAGGTAAATCTTAATAGTAGCATAAAAAATTATTTAGAAGTTGACAGAAACATTTTGTCTGCCAAATTTCTAACAAATGCATTTAATTTAATTAGGAGGAACTGTATTGTGAACCAGAACACACTGCCAAAGTCAAAGATCTTAGACTGGCCAAGTCTAACACCTTAACCTTTTACGTCTTAAAAAAAGATGTCTGAAGGGGGAAACACCCTAAAACAAACAACAACTGAACAAGCCTGGAAAAGCATCCAAGCAGCCAAATATGAAGAGTTATTTAGTTGAATTCACTTTAAGACCATGTGTACCAGTGTCTTCACTTACCTAAAATACCGTTGGTGTGTTCTGACACCAAAGGTGATGTATTGCATCGTTTCCATCTATAACCCTATCTGGAAACTAAAGCTAAAAATGTGTATCATTAGCAGTAATAAAAAATGTAAAAAAAAAAGTATATATCAATAATTTCAAGCCAAAGACCTCCATGCAATAAAGACCAGACTTCACAATGTTATAACAGCTTTATCAACAAAAACAGCTGGTGGGTGAAAAATATAAAAGCTTCCCCAAAACAAGTTCAGAGTAAAAGTAATAATGATGTTTTAAAATGCAGGCAGTAAGAATTCATGATGAACTGAATAAATAATTTTCCTTTCTTCTTTGTTTTGTCTTAAGGGTAAACATTAGCTGTTCAATTGTAAAATCTACAATGTAGCTAATGACATATGATAACAAGGGTACTAAGGGAGGGATTTGTTTCTGCTTTTCCTCAGTTGCAAAAATATGCATGCAGCCATTTCCTTTATATTACTGCTTTCTTTACTCATTAAGACCGGGCAGCAGATCTATAAAAAAAAAAAAAAAAAAAAAAAAAGTAACCGAGGGAGCGTAAATGCAAAAAAAAAAAAACACCCACAAAACCACAACTGACACCTGATCTGCTTGGTGAGCAAAAAGTGACACTCAATACTAAGGACAGGCTGTTGACCCTTAACACTCACCTCACTAATACAAAGTAAATAGTTAATGAATTTCCATATATACACATTATATAACTGCAAATTGCATAGGTGTTTAATATATATATATTTTTAAACAAATTGGTCAGAAACATCCCAGTTACAAGTGAATCAAATTCCTAATAATGCATCAGAGCCAACAAAAGCAGGCCTCAGGTCACTACACAGCAATGACCTTCTCTGGCTTCTGTCTAGCTCAGTCATCCTTGAATGGCTTTATTAGCTGCAGACTTTGGACAACTGATTCTGCCTGTGCTCTGATGACTAATTGATTGCTGTTAATCTGCGACTAAATGAAATATTCAGATGATTCAGGGAAAGGCACACAGGTTCTGGTTGGTCATGTGACCCTTGAGGTCATGTGATAGGGCTGTGTGAGAGAACTCATTAGCTGGCCTGATGAGCAACGGGTGCCCGGCTCGTTAACCCTACACAGACTTGGTTTCACTCCCGACGTGACCTGGACATGATCCGCAGAAAAGGATTCTGGTAGCAATTGTAGTAAAACAGAACATTTAGATTGCCACATTAGTTAAAATCACCACATTCAATTTCAACTATTAATATACAAAAAATGTTCATCAAAAGTGTGTAGGCAAGCTCCATTTGAAATTCCCTGTGTCAATAATAACTGTATGACCTCTGCCCCTCCTCCAGCACATATACACAGATACGTTGCTCTTCATCTCATCTACACAAATGGCCTTGTGCTCTGTAGCTGGGATGAAAATGCACTCTGGTCTTTCAAAAAAAAAAAACACCTTCACTCTGCTTTCCGTGCCAAAGCCTTTGAACTGCTGCTTTCAAAATACTGCCCTTGTACCTATGAATAATATTTGCTACGTGTCAGGGAGAGCAAGAGAAATAGTGCGAGAGCAAGAGAGACAGATAGAGTGTGAGTGAAATTGACAGAGGAGAGAGAGAGAGAGAGAGAGAGAGAGAGAGAGAGAGAGAGAGAGAGACAGACAGACAGACAGAGAAGGACAGAGAAAGGGGGAGAGCCATCTTGGGTCTATTCTTGTGGTAAAGAGGGCAAAAAACCTTGTTAGCCTACATTTATTAGCTTCCCATCACACATGCATAAACATGCGCACACACACGAGTCACACTTATTACCTGAAGATGAAAGGTTTGGCTTTACACCATACCTTTAATTTTTATTTGAAAAGACAAGGTATAAGGAGGTGAATCAAATTTATAAATATGGAGGGAACTATGTGGTGCAAAACTCTGCATAAATAACTACAATATTCTTTAAAGACCATGTAACCAAATACTGTTACTTATGTGTTCTCTAATATGCTAGATGTTATTATCAAGAAAGAAAGAAAGAAAGAAAGAAAGAAAGAAAGAAAGAAAGAAAGAAAGAAAGAAAGAAAGAAAGAAAGAAAGAAAGAAAGAAAGAAAGAAATTTTAGTGGAATGGCCAAACCCTGTTCAGTTCACCTCGCCTTAGTCTGTGTTTGCCAATTTTGTTGCAGAGCTGTATAGAGACCTTCTTCTCCTCTGATACAGGCTCAAGGTGTCTTTCATGAGCTAAACACAAATTGAAAGCTCAGGTGGTTTGAATGTGAATTCTGAGTGAGATGTCTTAATGGAGGTTGTCCTTGGGCCTGAGCTTCCAAAGACCAAGCAAAGGGTTGTGAAAGGTTGTGCCTGTGTGTGCCCTCCGGTTGACGGTTTCAGCCACCACACATTTACAGTCATGTAGCCTTGACTAAATCTCCATTATTCATTAGCATGACCCTATAATGAGTTTCGAGCCCTGGCCTTGAGAGCAGTATGAACCACAATAAAGATGGCCATGGTTAAAAAACACTCCTGCTTCAGAGTGTGTCTTCCCCACCCACCCTTTCCTGCTCCTTTGGCACTGAGTCTACTGTGGCTGCTATTTTCCTCAGCACCATTCTACCCTGAAATACAAAGCTAGTCTTCAGAGAGTTTGAAAGGAGAGTAAAGGTGTTGGCCTCCTTTAGTGTGGACAAACACACCTATCTTAAACATGCCGACCCCAAAAATGTGTAGCCACTATCAGCCTGCCGGGTCTGCTGAGTCTGCCTCAGAGTCAAACAATAGAAAGAAGATAATTAATAGATCACGTAGCTACATTACAACCAGAACACCACTGCTATTTTCTGTCGCTTCTTTTCTCTCATATACATGTGTGAATGCAAAGTTTCATTAAAATAAAAAGAGATCGATATTATGACTCAAAAATAGCATGATAAATACCAGATTCAGACATTTCTCATCTCTCCCTATTCATACAGACACAATGAAACCTTAGTGTTGAGCTCAGAGATGTAGCAAGGGAAGCTTTTGGTAATTCAGCTATTGTGAATAGTCATAATAGCGATGTTTATTCAAGATGAAATTGGACAAAATTGAGTGAAAACACAGACCTCACCAAATTAAACTGCTATCAAGCTATAGACTGTGTGCATGTGTGTGTGCATGTGTTTTTGCGCGTGTGTGTGTGTGTGTGTGTGTGTGTGTGTGTAAGTGTAAAACATGCCTATGTCTGTGCATATAATGCATATAACTTTAACAGTAAATATTGAATATACCTCTAATGACAATATATAAAATATAGACATTGAATATAAAACCTTTTTTTTTAAAGATATTAAAAAGCTGATTTCACTTACCACAATCATAATGTTTACAATGGGTTTAATAGGAGGCGGTGCTGAAGGTGTCAGGGTTTAAAATGTTCATATTTTCATTGGGAGTGACGACAATGTACAATATTAGAAACGAGTTTATCAGGGGTAACAGCACATGTAGGATGTTTTTCGGGACAAAAGGAGACAGGCCCGATTGAGTTGGCTTGGACATGAGCAGATGAGGGACATGTGGTATATCGGTAGAAGAATACTAAAGATGGACCTGCCAGGAAGGAGAAAAAGAGGAAGACCAAGGTGGAGGTTTATGGATGTGGTAAAGGAAGACATGCAGGTAGTTAATTTAGAAGAGGCAGATGTAGAGGACAGAGTAGTATGGAGACAGATGATCCGCTTTGGTAACCCCTAACAGAAGCAGCCGAAAGAAGAAGAAGCAGAAAAAGAAGAATATAAACCTTTTATTTTAGTTACCAAAAAGCTGATTTCAGTTACCACAATAATTATTTTTACCATGGTTTTAAAAAAAGAACTCCTCTCCAAGCACATATGTGCCTTAGACTAGCTTAAAATGATATTAATGTATATTTTAAAGAAGTTCCATTAATGAAAGTGGTTATTTCTGTCACAAACAGTAGCCAGATAAAATAATTCTATTGCATTAATGCACCAGTTCGCAAAGACACTTAAATAGAGGAAACTGTATGAGCTGTGCCTGCAGTTGATCTTATGTTGCAAATAGCACTTACAAATCTACACAGTCAGTGATATAGCCAAAAAAAAAAAAAAGGGGCGGTAATGGAAACACGAGCGTGAGGGTTTTCAAAAGGATCTCAACAATCTTCATTTAAGATGGGTACGCAATGCAACTAAAATTTATGTCAAAGGTTATTTTCTCTCTTCTAGCATTCACTACCACTCATGCCTCACATTCTCCCCTCTTTACTTTCCCCTTATCCATTTTCTTTGAGATGCACCTGGTTCATAACCACATATGTTATTTTGATTTGCATTAGCTCTTAGACACTTGCTACCTTCCAGGCTCTGAATACTCTGCACAATAATGGAGCCTCTTCTTGGTACTGCATACCCTGTACTGCTACACTAATTAAGGCTGGACAATTAGCTATATAGTATTCAGCACTGATGCTTCCTGAATGACATATGCAACTTATAAAGCTCAGGGGAAGTGGCTATTTTGCAATGATGATAAACAAAAAGCTCTTATTAGCAGTGCAACTCCTGAAATATTGCTACACTTACTGGTATTTTTTTAAGACATGGAACTTTATCCATAACAAACAGCACAGAAGCAAACAAGTGAGTTCGCTATGCTGGAGTAGAACACAACAGATGTCTTACTTAATTGGTCCAAAGGTGCACTAAAGAGCACAGAGGCTACTAATGCAATTTGTACAGAATGCCTTCAGGTTAAAGGTCTCAAGTAGACTGCTGGGCAACAGCAAAACAGATGACAACTGTGGAAACTAACTATGATAGATGAGAATTCAATTGACTGGCTGAGCCCAGACAGACCTCATGTCAGCAACCATGTTCTTAGATTCTATAAAATGACATAAAAAAACACACAAAAGACATTCTGATTTAAACAGCATGCATTCACTGTTTGAGTGTGCTTATGTGGTATAAGAAAAAACTGAAAATCATTTACACAGAACTTAAATCATTTTTTTTATTTTAATTATTACATTAAAAAGTGCTTTTGATCTCTAAAACCTAACCAAGATTGAAAAGAGTTAGGGTTAGGGTTTATGGTAGCGTTAGACAAGGACATTTTCCTCTGTATCTTTTGTATTGTCTCTTTTAAGAAATACTGCATGTGCATCTTAATGTAGCTCTACTAGAAATGAATGAATACACATACTTTCTTTTTGAAAAGATGCTCTTGTCTTGTTAAAGCTTAAATGACCTACGCTTTGTGGAAAAAATTATCAGAAAACAATTAAAGACAAAATCCAATGAAATATCAGCTCGCTCTGCTTGGTACTCTGCATTAATAGCAGATGAGTGAGTTGAGAATTTAATAAAGATTAAACAAATAGATAAAAAAAAAAATATATATATATATATATATATATATATATATATATATATATATATATATATATATATATATATATATATATATAAAAACACACATATATCTGTATGCGTGTATAAAATTATTATTTACACATTTACACATTTTATATACATAACAAAGAGTCTATTAAAACAATTGAAGAAAAAAAAAATTTCAGTGGAGTTAATTTTTTTTTTTTATATCTGGTTAAAGAAAGGATGTTGTGAAGAAATGTGTGTTGCGTTATTAAGCCATTAATTTCAACAGCACTATTATATATATATATATATATATATATATATATATATATATATATATATATATATATATATATATATATATATATATATATATATAATTATATAGTATAGTATATATAATAGTTTTGATAATTTTTAACATCATGGAAAATATTCGATGCATACCAGATTTTACCATTCTTATTTTATACTGGAAACATACAACAACAATCATTTGGAATGCTACCATATCATTTATATGTTCAATCATCAGCTAAAAACATTTCACACATCGCTGCTTGTTAATAATATTATTTAATTGATAGACGGCAGAATTACAGTTCAGACAGATTCATTGGAAATGCAAGGTCCTGCAAATCCTGGATGCTTTTTACAAAACCAATGTCAAACCACTGTGAGAGTGTGAATAGAATGAAAACTGGAAGCATACTGAGAGTTGATGGGGTTTTTTTCCCTCTATATATTTGCTGTGAGCCGAGAGTTTGAAGTCACTCAAGATGAGCATGCTTAGGTATTGTGTTCAAGGCCACATAACTGTTCTGCTGTGTGTTCTTCCAAAATTGTTCCACAAGAAGAGAACACACGTGCATTTGTCTTTTCAAAAGTTGGAAAAAGACATATTTTGTGCATTTACTCCCTCAATACGCTCCATAATGGCATAACATTATTTTGATGTTGGGTTATTGAAACCCGAGTTTCTGTAAGTGGTGGGAAATTGAGGTTTAGTAGAATCTCTTTTTTAAATTTTTCTGTGTTCTTTTGAAGTATAACCAATAGAAAATAAAACTGTACTGTAAAAACTGACATTTTCTATATATTATTTTGTTAGTGAGGCACAGGAGCAGGGAAGAAAAGAAAATGAATTGAATAAAATAGAGGTCCATTTAAAGGGTTAAACGTAAGTCTCTGGCTATTATGCTATCATCCTTAGTTAAAGTGAAAGAGAAATTAACAGAAGAATTAGCAAAGCAATTACCACCATAAATTGGACTAATTCCTCTGCTCTTGTCACAGCTGTATTCCAAAATATGCATTTTTTTTTCTTCTTCATCCTGCACGCTGTTATTAATTTTTCTAATTTGAATCTCTCTTTTTCACCAAATGACACCTGGGGTTGCTGAGGGTGTGCTTCTGTCAGATTCCACTCATATTTCCCCCTTTGCTCCCCCTTTTTCAATTGCTCTCTCTTTCTTGCACACACTCTCTATCTCACTCTCTCTCTCCATGCATGTACAGAATTTGTCTCTACATTCTTCATGCCATCTCTGTCTCTCTTGGTTTTTGTCTCCTTAATCTCACATTCTTTCTTCATCCCAATTTTTTTTTACCTTACTCATATTTCTGTAAATGACATAACACTGATTATAAGTTGAGAAAATGATTATTAGTCCAGTACAACAAAAAAAATACATCTACAATAAACAGAGATTAAAACCTTCATCTATCTGAAAGGGCATACACCAATTTGCACAAAACGATTAAAAGAAGGACATGTTGCATTTATGCAATGAATTATAATCATATTGTCATTAACCTCGTATATACTGATCGACTTCTCCTAAGAGGGTTTGTGGTTTTGATACCTTTTGTCTGAAGTCCAGTGGAACAGGATTAGGACTGACAGCTTATTGTGTTTGCTGACTGAGTCTAGATCCATTCACTGTCTCTTGTTGTTCTTCTGTATATAACTAAATCAATCAGATTGATTAAGAGTGGTTTAGCCTGCTCAAGGAGGGAACAGAGCATCTGTCACTCCCATGATACTTAGCAGAAATGCAGCACATGCAGTTAAACATCAAGCAAGGTTACATGTACTGAAAACACTGATCATTAATTCCCTGCTGCATTTAGAAGTGTAATTACCATTGGACTGAACAACTTCCAATCAATCACTAAGAATAGACCGCTGTTTATACGTGTTGCCAATGGGACTATTTCCAACATGGTAACATACTCATAGTACACAAATGAATTAGATTTAATAATTTGTTCTCATAATAATTGATCATATATAAGCTATGTTGATCCTTAAAACAAAAGAAACAAAATCTGTGGCTTCCATTCCTTGTGCGCTGAGGTACTGTCAGCTGGAGGCTTGTTTGCCATTTTTTCAGATTAGCAAGGATTGCAATTTAATTCATTTATACCAAAAGCCTGACTGACAGAGTTTGAATAAATATTAATTAATAAGTTAGAGTGCAAGTTTTATCTGTCAAACACAAAGTATTAATTTGATTATTAATGTCTAGAAAAAGACCACCGTAATAACTACAAAGAACCCATGGGCAATAATAATTCTTCTCAACTATCTAAACAGTTTCTTTAAGATATTTATCTCCATTAAAAATAAGTTCCTGTTCTCTAAATTCAAATGCTTTTGTGTGTATACACTGAAGCAAAACAATTACTTTTACAGTCATGAGAAATGAGTGCCTCTCAAGAGATCTACACCTACTACATTTAGAGCATTTGGCAAACACGCTTATCCAGAGCAAATTACAATTATATCA
>NC_139576.1:13548378-13735878 GCF_946808225.1 Silurus aristotelis | reverse complement strand
CATGACACATACTGTGATTGACACACAATAGCCATGGATTCCCTCGCTCTGCTCATCTCCTCTCGCTCTTTCTAAAGAAAAGGGAGAATGAAGAGACAGGGAGGGAGGGAGGGAGGGAGGGAGGGAGGGAGAAAGGAGGGAGGAAGGAAGGGTGTGATGGAGGGAGGATGGAAACAATGGAGGGCAGAAGGGTGGAGGAGCTGGGGGAAGAGTTGAGATCAGCCAAATCTGTAACTTAAGCATGGCATGATACCGGTGTGATGTTGCACGTGCATTCGTGTGCACACACAAACACAAACACTCATTGGGCAATTAATATTAAATGCAACACAACGTTTAAATCAAATAAATCAAACTAAACAAAGACTTTCAGGTAATAAGCAAGCTCAACAATACATAACTCACTCGAAAAATATTCTCATCATTAGGCGCATAGCAATTTTTTATTACCATGCAAGCTGATGGCTGGAAAGCTAGAAATCAGAGACACACTAGGTAGCCTTTGACTTTTTCCCTTTCTATCAACCCTCCATGCACAGCAGCTCCAACGCTATGTCAGATCTCTAGCTGAGTTTAAAAAGATCACAGGCATATCAGAAATGAGCCAGTAATGATATAGAAAAACTCTTCAGGCTCTCTATCATTTCGATCACACTGTATGAGAGGAAGGCCAGAGTCAATGTGATGAAGATTACAGAGTACTTGAACAGGTGCTTGTCATGGTGCCCCATTTTCAGAGATTAGTATTATAAAGCAGGCTAAAAGCTGCCTGGACCAGTAACGGTCCACTGACCTAGCAAGAAGAAGTGTACTGCAAAAATATTAAATTTAGCTGTGCTGAGCTCCAGCTGATTCACATTAACCAGCAACAAACACACAGAGAGCGAGAGATGCCTATACATATATACAGATCAGTTCTGAGCCAGAGTGTAAAGTTTCAGTGGTAGACCACACAAAGAAAAAAGCTACAGAAACAGGTTCTACTAACACCATCTTGTCACCTACATTTCATTCAGCAATTTAGTCACACAGCTTCTAAAGAAAAATGGTCCTCACCACAGACTAACTCCAACACTTAGCAGACATGAAAGGGTTTCTTTGCTTCACAACCAAAACATAAATTATTTCTATGTTACAAGAGCACAAATTCCAAAACTAGCACAATAACCACTCTTATTACTACAAGGACAAATACATAAACCCAAACGGTACAGCACAACTGATTAAATAATTTACTGTTTCACTGCAGTGTGTTTTTGCAGCATATCATCAAATCTGGTTTCAGATCGTATAAATATTGCTTAAGATGGAGAGTTGGAGGGTTACAGAGCTCCCCCTGTTGATCGAATTGCCCAGCCTTCATTACATTCCACCTACTTGTTCATTTGTAAAGAAAATGCATTATATAGTAAAAGATTTTAATAATCATGGGAAACACAAACAAAGTTAAATACTTCATTTGATACAGAGATGATTAGTCCATGCTAAAATAGAGTAGAACAGGTAACTCCTCATCATCAATTAAGCATCAGGAGAACCATTAAAAAAAACCTTGGTCAAGAATAAGTACAGATGTCGATCTCTTTCCTACCCAGACTCCTTCTTCATCTCTCTCTCTCTCTCTCTCTCTCTCTCTCTCTCTCTCTCTCTCTCTCTCTCTCTCTCTCTCCTTCTCTCTCTCAGCTAATTAACCTGGTTGCTCTGTGGTAATGAGTTCTCTCTGGTGGCAGTCTAGTTGTGAAAAGGGAGGCACAGGGTACCGATCCTCTCTGGCCATATCATCAGAACATTGTCAGGCCAAACAATGGGCTTATCTGCCTGGTTTTCAGACCCCCCTGATTAACAGGGAGGAATGGGTGAGATGGAGAAAAGGGCATGTCCTTGCACAGGCCCAATAAATGTCAGCAAAAAGGCCATGAGACCAGTCATAGCCTTGAATACATAAAAATTTAGAACAAAGAATCCAGGTCAGTATAAACAAGACCAAAGGAGGGAAGAAACATGCCACATACATATTTAATCAGTTATCATGAAGAACACAGGTCAAGACCCAGGAAATAACATATCTGACACATTGCTCATTAGTAAACCGCAAACAACAATAAAGCAACAACTTGTATAGAGAATAACCATGCAAAAACATTTGCAGTACTTTCTATGTTCCTTTCAACAGAAGTTAGACTATTTTGGCTAAAATAAGTCTAAAATAAAAAAATTTACAGAATCGGTGGGAGTCATACTTCTCAAAAGTATTTCAGAAGTGTCACCACCTTTAATGAATCCAGCGTGTGTCCCTCATTCTTTTTTCTCTCTATTTTATGTCTTTCCCAATTTTTTCTAAAGCAAGTATGGCATAATGAGAGGGTGGGTCAATCTAAAGATCCAGAGTTCACCTCACTTCCTTCTTATGCCACATGAGAGGCCACTTAGAACTGCACTGACTGAGAGCACAGAAAGAGAGAAAAAAGAGAGAGAGAGAGAGAGAGAGAGAGAGAGAGAGAGAGAGAGAGAGAGAGAGCAGAGAGAGAGCAGAGTAAGAGGATGTAAGTAAAGTGGGCTTGGAGTGAGAAAATAGGACAAGAGGAGGAAGGATGAAAGAAATTAATTGTAGACAGATGGCATTCAGCTACTGTCTCAAATCTTGAAAACATTTTAGATAGACACACAACACATAGTAGGGTCTATTAGAAGAAGCGACAACTATGATGGCTGGGAATTTGGGAGGATGGGAGCATGAGGGAGGACAGCTATTGTAATAGGTTCTGTTTATTTCATTATCTGGTTGGAACTGAATGTGTCTTTCTACTTGCATTGGGACCACCCACAGATCTACAATTCAAACAAAGATGCCTCTGTCTGGGCCTCTGCCTGCTACCTCAGGTCTCCTTGAGTGGCTCAAGGTTCATAACAAACTTGCTAGACCTATTTACACATCTATATTCATTCACTCAGATGAGCACACACATACACACATTATACACCATATGGCTAAAAGTATATGCACACCTGATAATCACAGCCATAAGTGAGCATTCCAAAAACTGTCTCCTCTAAATTGAAAGCACAATTATCTATAGTTTCTCTGCATGCTATAGGTTTAAAATTTCCTTTTACTGGAACTAAGGGCCCCATACTTAGGGCTTGTGTACTGAACATCTTTGTGATGAACTGAAACACAAACTGTTCACCAGGACTCCTCACCTGACTTTAGAGCCCAACCTTACTAACAATCTTGGCTAAAGATAAATCCATGGAGCCTTCTTCTTCTTCTTCTTCTTCTTTCGGCTGCTCCCATTAGGGGTTGCCACAGCGGATCACCCTTCTCCATACTACTTTGTCCTCTACATCTGCCTCTTTCGAACCAACTACCTGCATGTCTTCCTTCACCACATTCATGCAAAATACCAACATTAAAAGTACCAACCCTAACCTCCACTCTCCTACACGTCTTCTTTTCCTGCTATCTCTGTAGATGTCTTCCTCCTCTCCTTCTCCTTCTTCGGCCAACAGTAGCCCAGTTTCCACCGGTACCCTGTTGGCTAACAATACCTGTTACGGTTGTTAGTAACCCGGGCCTCGACCAATCCGGTATAAATTTCAGGTAGTTGGTCACTGAGAGTGCACTGGCTTGTGCAACCATCATGATTATATATATATAATCATTATGGTTATATATATGATTACCAAAGTATATATATTTGTATGATGGTATGGTGATTTTGGCTAAAAAGTGTAGGTTTGTTTAAAAATTGTTAAACAAGTCTAATAACTGCTAAATTTAACAAAACAAAAGCTAAATCCATTATTGTGTTGAGGAGTACAATTCATTCTTTCATCTTTTGTAACCGCTTTATTCTTCTCAGGGTCATGGTGGATTCAGAACACATATATATATATATGTATCAAATCTTTGCTGGGTTGGGGGGGGGGGGTACCACTGTGCAACCCTGATACTATATGTTTTACTGTATAATTACAATGTAGTAAAAGAGTTACAGAGTTACAGTAACTATAAACCCAAGGTAGATCTGAAGCATATCCTTCTCAGAGCACAGGCTGGAAATATAATAATAATTCTTGGGGTAACTGGCACACAGACATTTATGCACTCATTCCCACATAGGGACAGTTGCGCCACTGTGAAGTGGATGGAAACCAGAAAACACACACAGAAAAGCCCATGCAGGCACAGAAAGAATTCTGCAGAAACAGTAACTCTGGATCTTTAAGGTAAATTTTTTAAGGTATTTTAAACAAATAACATTTGAAGAAGAGATATTTAAAATTTGTGAAAGTGCTTAATTAAAATTAAATCCAACTATTTAGCCAGCCAGCCAGCTACCCCCACTTTCATGTTAACTAATAATAAAAAAATAGGAATAACTTTCACAAAATAAACAAGAATAACCAAAAGATAAACTAATAAACATCTAAGAAATGACACTGTCCATACCTGAAAACATACGCAAAGTTAACACCACAGACATGCCACAGACCAGACACATAAATCCAAACTTAAAATCTTTCAACCAAAAATAATCCTGTCAACTACAACAAATTTAGGATTTTTAATCTTTCAAAACAGCACCCTATGTTCATCCCTCTTTCCCCACGACACACTCTCTCATGCACACTCGCATGCTCTCCCTCTCTTCACCTATTCGGGATTTGAGTGTGCCTCTGAGGGATTGCTGTTCAGCGCTTGTCAGGCTAAATTGAAAAGATGATCCACTGAGCCATGGGGTAAACACTGAAGCCTTTTAATCTGAAGAGTCCACAGTTAAATAAATAGCGGAGTGTTCGCTCGCTGCCACCCAGCCCCTCAGGGCTTCATTAGGCTCCAATTACAGGTTCATTCAGCTGTGAAATACAGAAACGCAACAGCTGTATAAACCGCTTATGGAGTAGCAATTTGTGTGCCATCCATAAGGCTGATGTTATCACGCCCTAATACGACATAGCATTTACCGTTACATAATACTTACTGTGCTCATTAAAACAATTCAGGTAATTAATTTAAATTTGTTTTTTAAAGCTTTGCTGTGTGGATGCTTACTTCTGCGCTCCATAGTTCAAACTGACATCCTGCTCACATAGTAAATGTACTGTATACACCAATACAGTGGTAGGCAAACATCTATTTTAAGCTCATGTTTGTAATGCATATCTGTCAGGCTTCAAAGCACAGGTGGAGACAGGAGAGAAAAGAAAACTTAGAAGATTTCTGGCATTGATCTGAAAGAGCAAAAGACAGAGAATGAACTGAAGGAGGTTTAAAAGACAACATGTAGGGGACATGGAGTATTGAAGAGTGTTTTCTTGAAAGCTGCTGTTGAAGATAGTGGAAAAGAGACAACAAGAGATTGGGGGAGGGGACTCTACAATGCACACACAGTCTTTCCAAAATGCACGAAACATTAGTGTGATTATCATACACATGCAAACACACACACACAAACACATCCCCTTGGAGTAAGGAATAATGGTTGCATGAAAGTCATCAGCCACATCCTTCCCCCAGGAGTCTGTTTCATCATTTTAATTAATTTCTAATCAGGCGACACTAAACTAATCAGTGGCTGTGTGAAAACAGGAGCTGTTGTGCTTAGCTGTGGAGACGCCACAGTTCTGTGTCCTGCCGGGACTGAAAAAATCATTTTTTATTGAGACTTGAGTGTAAATTATAGAATTTCATGTCTTAGGTTTAGCACAAGAAAAAGGCTAGTGCTATATAAGACCTTGTATGGTATAGTAAGGAAAGGTATGGTACAGTATGATACATTCAGGTTGTATAATCTGGCACATTGATCACCTAAAATACAATTTTAAAATGCATGGATTTTATTTCAAGTAGCATTATGGTAAATATAATAATGAGGTGTCCAAAGAGAATGAATCATCAAATTATCAGAACACAATTAGAGTACATTTTTTACAACAGCTTTATCAAATGTTGCCATTATTTCTGTTGTATTTTTTAAATTGTAACTATATTCACATTTGTATCTCATTAATACAAATCTATAAAAGGTGAAAAATCAATAAAAAACACAATACTTAGCATGACATACTATAGCATGACATACTATATGTCATGCTCTGTGGGTTATTCGTTTTTTCTATAAATATCAGGGCACTGAATGCAATTATACAAAAATATAATTTACATTTCTTTTTTCTTTTTTTTGTTTGATTGAGATCAGAAATCATATAAAATAATCAAAATTGTTCTGTTTTCTAAGTGTTTTTATGTAAAATTGCAGTTGCTTTAATTCTTGTTTAAAACCAGACACGTGGATACCAGTCCTATGAGGAAAGACTTATTTATGGAATACGATGCAAATTCCACATCCATTATCCTTAGTGGGCAATATGTATGAGTATAGTAATTATAGGTGAAAATGGCAAAGCCAAAATAAAAAAGCAGCAGCATATGCACACTCTTGTAGATTCAACCCGAGTGGATTATAAACAAAATCTGTAATCTTTTTTAGGCTGCTAGGATTAAAGTGCTCTCTCACTCTCTCTCTCTCTCTCTCTCTCTCTCTCTATGATCGGACATGTTTACCCACGGTGAGTATATTTAGACTCTAAATTCCACTGCTGCCTCATCTTCCCACTGGCTGGCACTGGTAGAGGCAGAGGAAGGAAGCCAAGAAGCATATAATAATGCAGAATAAGAGGGAGAGAAAGAGAGAGAGAGAGAGAGAGAGAGAGAGAGAGAGAGAGAGAGAGAGAGAGAGAGAGAGAGAGAGAGAGAGACAGCGAGAGAGAGAGAGAGAGAGAAAGAGAGAAAGAGAGAGAGAAAGAGAGAAAGAGAGAGAGAGAGAGAGAGAAAGAAAGAAAGAAAGAAAGAAAGAAAGAAAGAAAGAAAGAAAGAAAGAAAGAAAGAAAGAAAGAAAGAAAGAAAGAAAGGGATGAGAGACTCCCTTAAGCAGAAAGAGAAAGGGAGAAAGGAAAGAGGAGGATTAGGCTTCTCATCTCCCTATGGATCATCGACTCTCTTCACTGATGGTGTTCTCTGATAGCCAGCAGCATGGAGGGATGATCTCATTACACGCCAATGAACACTCCAACACCAGTATATGCGTGTGCTGCAGTACACAACCAACAAAACATATAATGTGAATAACGTTATTAATGCATATCAGAAAGTTGTTTATATCCTACAACATATATAATACAAAATATAAAATCCATAGTTTACAACAACTACTAAACCACTAAAAAGTTATTAGTATAATAAACTGTATAAAGTTTCTATAGAACAAGATTCACCAACACTGTGAACACACCGTGTTGGAACACAGTGAGGATCAGAATTCACCAAAGTATTTCAGCTGACTGAAAACTGTACTTAAAAAAATATAACCACTTCTAATTGGCTTATATAAAGACATAAACTATACAATAATGCTTAAGCATAAAAGGTAACTTTTAGTCGTGTTTAAATTCAGTCATATTCCTTATGTCAATATTTTGGATACTTTGTAAGCATAGAATTTTATATAACAAGTCCTTTATAAAAGTAGTTGAATACCTATGCTTTACAGCTTTAAGAGTAAACTACCCAGAAAAAAAACTTTTAACTTTTAAACTTTTACAGATTTCTGGCTGCTGATTTTATAATTGAATATACATCCATATAATCCGTGGCATTATAAAAACCTATTTAAGATTGACCGACAACAGAAATAGCCTTTTCTGATCTACAAAACCCAAATTACATCCAACTGTGTGCTACACTGCCATATTTCCCTTTTGATATTCTTAAACAATGTTTTATAGGAAACAAAATGTCTCAGTGATGCCTGGGGTGAGGGTGGAAAAGGGTGGGGATGCACTCAGCACAATCCTCGAACAGTAACAGGTGTAACTCAAGCTGACATTGCTCCTCCAACTGTCTCCATAATGCTCACTCTGAAGGGGCCCTTTAGGTAACGGATGACCTGAGACATAAACTTGAGATCACATATCAGCTTTACATCCTTCTCTCAATGATGAAAGAAAAATGACTGGTTAAGTTTCCTGACATCTAAGAAAGGAAATCATCCAAGATCATGCAACGAACTGACCACTGAGCATCAAAGACTCTCTAAGATCATTAGATTAGTAAAATAAAATCAGTAAAAAACAAATATATTCATACACAAGATACATTTTATATGTATAAGTATTGGGCCTTTTGATTATTAAATTCAGGTGTTTTAATCAGACCCATTGCCACAGGTGTATAAATTCAAGCACCTAGCTATGCAGTCTGCATTTACAAACATTTGTGTAAAAAGAAAATGATAAAAAAATAGTTGTTCTTAAAAATTAATGTAAGCTTAATGATAGGATTCCACATTTGCAATAAGTCAGTTCATTAAATGTCATCCCTGCTAGCTATTCCACAGTCAACTGGAAAGTGAAAGAATTTAGGAACAGCAGCAATTCAGATAGCAAAGGTCACCTGAGGCACATGGTATGTAAATGGTCAATTGTCAATTGTCAATGGTCTGTTGTTTCCATAGCTTCCAATTTCAAACTTCCAATTAATATCAGTACAAAAACTGTGTACAATGCCAAGCATCGGATGGAGTGGGATAAAGCATACCGCTACTGGATGTGTGGATTTTGGTGGAATAAATAAACAGACATTTGCTGACAGGTCGACTATTTAATCTTGTTTCATTTAATCTAAAAAGTAAGTATTGAAAAGTATTTTTTACATTGTGTGTAATTTTTTTTATATAGTGTGTCCCATATAGATCTTTCATATAGTACACTAGGCAAGAGAAAAAGCATTAAAGCAAAAAGTTCCTTTTTTAACATTAGTAACAAAACAGCATACCTGATAAAACACAGTATTTTGTGTGAATTCACCAGTTCCTGTTTCTGTAAGCAAGTGTAATGTGCAATGCAATTAGCACATTCTTCAAGTTCATCGAAGACAGAAAATTGACAGAATACACAGAAAATAATTATTGAATGAAGAATTTAATCATAAAAGTTATTTTTAAGACAAAGATGTAATCTGATTAATTAGAGTTCATTAGCTTTCCCTATAGACTAAATGGGAAGAGGAGGTGCAAAGGCAGATAATTAAGATTAACCTGCAGTCAGAAAATTAAAGGGGAAGATGCACACATACAGGTAGGCATATCAGATACACATTTGAATGTTTTTCACTTTTGTTTAATACTACATATGCAATGAACATAACACCTTCCATACCTGTTACATAAGCCATTTGTGAACTTTCCTTTAATTAATAAACTGATCTATAAACTGGTATATATATTTTGCAAGTCTGACTTAGGAGAACACCAGAAAACAGACTTTTCTTGCAGGACATATTACTTTGATAAATTTGATTTGACATCATTAATTTTTTTAAAAAACAAAAGCCTATATTTATTTTCCGATCTTTTCCCACAAGCTGTACTGTATGTGAAAAGTATGCTAACTACAGTAAATTCTTAATGGTCATCTGAATGCAGCCCTGATAATTGCCATGGATGGTGGGAATCACCTGAGCACCTTTTTGTGCATGTGTGACAAGCATTTCGAGGGTCTTCCAACAAAGTCATAAACTGAGCCAGTAATTAAAATCCAATAAATACTGCAGTCATTGAACCCTCATTTTTTTCACAACCGATTTTTTTCTTCTGAGTCACACTCACATTTCCACCATACCTGTTGACAGTGGTGGACGAAGCAAACAAACCATGTACTTGAGTTAAAGTAGAGATACACTATGTAAAATATTACTCCAGTAAAAGTGCTCCCTTTAAACTTTAACTTGAGTAAAAGTGCAAAAGTATTTGCCTTTAAATGTACTTAAGAATCCAAAGTACTATGATTTCTTATGGCTATAATGTTCCTATTACTATTTTGCTTAATCAACTTAGTTAATGTAAAAAGACTGAAATGTTACTCCTAGCACAACAATCTATTAATGGAATGATATCAAATGATCAAACACTGATTGATATCTATAAATTATCATGAGCCCACAATCTTCTTTTTAACTACATACACTATATATATATATATATATATATATATATATATATATATATATATATATATATATATATATATATATATATATATATAATGTTATTTTTTTCCTAGCTGTATATGAAAACAATGGAGCATTACGAGAAATCACGATTGTTTTATAACCATTATTCAATAGAAATCTATAACATAGGAGCACATTGCAAGAGATGCAGTTAAAACTTCAATCAGCCTCTTCTTCATCAAATTGTCTTGGATAGTAAAGCATGATATTGCCTGAAATCATTACACAAATAAACTACTTGCTGCTGTGAAGTTTTGTCATAGTTATAAACACTGCAGGCTTCCTAAAATCACTGTCCTTACCAGCTGCCATTAGACTTAACACAACATTGGAGCCCAAAAATATAACAGCACAGCCATCCCAAAACATATTCATGGATCAATTTCCAACTAAGAGAAAAGCTGGAAATTAACAACTTACTGAGCAACCAACCAGCCCAGCTCATGCGCAAGGCAGCACAATGAACTAAGCCTTTCCAAAAAAAATACCATTGGTCATTGATTCCAAAAGAATATATTGGTCTCGAATGCAAAACGTATTTATGTTTAGAAAAGCAATAACCCAATTGTTACATTTTGTTTTTACATCTGACGGTTTTATCGTGCTACTAAGCTACTAATGCAGAGGCAGGATATGGGCAACCATGAATCTTGCCTCCAGCATTTATGTAAAATGGAGAGCGAGAGAGAGAGAGAGAGAGAGAGAGAGAGAGAGAGAGAGAAAGAGAGAGAGAGAGAGAAATACATAAAGCTGACTAAGCAAATCCTGTTCTTGAGATTGGCAAGCGTAGAATCAGCATTAGGATAAAAAAAAAATAATAAAAAATGTTTAAGGGATTTGGGTTTTTACCAAATACAGCAAGCCTAGGAGGAACCGTAATTGTATGCTTTCTTTTTTTAATTCTTTAAAACTATTTTCACATACCTTTGCAATGAAAAGAGCCTGCAGGGTCAAATGTATTCGATAGGTAAGCATGTCACAGTTTCAGTTTAGTGGAAGAAACTGAGTACCAAAGGAAAGTCCACTCCCTTTAAATGAATTAACAGTCAAGACCAAATTAACATGCAGCTTAAAAACCAGTCATACACTGATTCAGCATCAAACAACCTTAATTATTTTTCATATTCGCTACAACGTCATAAAACCATAAATGCTAAATATAACACTTCCTCAGGCAGGATTATGTTGCATTTACCATGGAAACAAATTCACTAATAAAGTCATGCGATAAAAAAATAAAAATGGCTTTTCATTAACTGAAATAAGCGACAAATTAATTAGAATTAGCATAGGCGACAAAAGTGAAAATTGTCAATGGCACAGTGAATTTTGCATGATACAACAGCATAATTGCACATTTTGCATCAAAACTCATGCTTTGCTAATCATAACTATAAGCATTAAAGCCTTATGAGATTCCAAATAGTTTATTGCTAGTTTAAAAGGAATGTAATAATGCAATTGTCAGTGAAATAATCATCAGAACTTTTTTTTCCTAATGCCTCCACCCCACACACCATGCAATCTTCTTCTTCTTCTTCTTTCGGCTGCTCCCATTAGGGGTCGCCACAGCGGATCATCCATCTCCATACCACCCTGTCCTCTATATCTGCCTCTTTTACACCAACTACCTGCATGTCTTCCCTCACCACATCCATGAACCTCCTCCTTGGCCTTCCTCTTTTCCTCCTACCTGGTGGCTCCATCTTCAGCATTTTTCTACCAATATAATTCATGTCCCTTCTCTGCACATGTCCAAACCATCTCAATCTCGCCTCCCTCACCTTGTCACCAAAACATCCTACATGTGCTGTCCCTCTAATAAACTCATTTCTAATCTTGTCCATCCTCGTCACTCCCAACGAAAACCTCAACATCTTCAGCTCTGCTACCTCCAGCTCCACCTCCTGTCTTTTACTCAATGCCACTGTCTCTAATCCATACAACATCGCAGGTCTCACCACAGTCCTATAAACTTTCTCTTTCATTCTTGCAGATACTCTTCTATCACAAATCACTCCTGTCACTCTTCTCCACCCACTCCACCCTGCCTGCACTCTTTTCTTTACTTCCCTAACACACTCTCCATTACTTTGCACTGTTGACCCCAGGTACCTGAACTCCTCCACCTGCTCCACCTCTTCTCCCTGCAACCGCATCACTCCACTGCCCTCCCTCTCATTCACACACATGTACTCTGTCTTACTCCTACTGACTTTCATTCCCCTTCTCTCCAGCGCATATCTCCACCTCTCCAGGCTCTTCTCAACCTGCTCTCTACTCTCACCACAAATCACAATATCATCTGCAAACATCATAGTCCAGGGAGACTCCTGTCTGACCTCGTCCGTCAACCTGTCCATCACCACTGCAAACAGGAAAGGGCTCAGGGCCGATCCTTGATGCAGTCCAACCTTCACCCTGAACCAGTCTGTCGTACCTACTGCACACTTTACTGCCGTCACACTGTCCTCATACATGTCCTGCACCACCCTCACATACTTCTCTGACACACCTGACTTCCTCATACAATACCACAACTCCTCTCTCGGCACCCTGTCGTACGCTTTCTCTAAATACACAAATACACAATGCAGCTCCTTCTGTCCTTCTCTATACTTCTCCATCAACATCCTCAAAGCAAATAAGGCATCTGTGGTGCTCTTCCTCGGCATGAAACCATACTGTTGCTCACAGATGGTCACCTCTTCTCTCAGCCAGGCTTCCACTACTCTTTCCCATAACTTCATGGTGTGACTGATCAACTTAATTCCCCTGTAGTTACTGCAGGTCTGCACATCTCCCTTATGCTTAAAGATCGGTACCAGCACACTCCTTCTCCATTCCTCAGGCATCCTCTCCCCTTCCAGAATCCTGTTAAACAATCTGGTTAAAAACTCCACTGCCATCTCTCCTAAACATCTCCACGCTTCTACAGGTATGTCATCTGGTCCAACCGACTTTCCATTCTTCATCCTCTTAATCGCTGCTCTCACTTCCTTCTTACTAATCCTATCTACATCCTGCTTCACCAACTCCACATCCTCCAACCTTCTCTCTCTCTGATTTTCCTCATTCATCAGCTGCTCAAAATACTCCCTCCATCTTCTCAACACACTCTCCTCACTAGTCAACACATTTCCCTCTCCATCCTTTATTGCTCTAACTTGCAGTACATCCTTCCCAGCACGGTCCCTCTGCTTGGCCAATCGGTATAAATCCTTTTCTCCTTCCTTAGTGTCCAACCTCTTATACAGTTCCTCATATGCCTTTTCCTTGGCTTTCGCCAAATCCCTTTTAACCTGCTGCCGCATCTCCTTGTACTCCTGCCTACTCTTCTCATTACTCTGTCGATCCCACTTCTGTTTTGCCAATCTCTTTCCCCTAATGCTCTCCTGCACTTCCTCATTCCACCACCACGTCTCCTTGTCTTGCTTTCTATTTCCAGATGTCACACCAAGTATTTTTCTAGCTGCCTCCCTCATCACTCCTGCAGTAGTTGCCCAATCATCCGGCACCTCTTCACCACCACCAAGCCCCTGTCTGACCTCTTCCCTGAACCTCACACTACACTCTTCCTCCTTCAGTTTCCACCATCTTATTCTTCTTTCAAACCTTACTTTCCTCCTCTTCTTCTTCGCCTCCAAAACCATCCTACAGACCACCATCCGATGCTGTCTAGCTACACTGTCCCCCGCCAACACCTTACAGTCTCCAATCTCCTTCAGGTTGCATCTCCTACACAGAAGATAATCCACCTGTGTGCACCTTCCTCCACTCTTATACGTCACCCTATGATCCTCCTTCTTCTTAAAATACGTGTTTACCACTGCCATTTCCATCCTTTTAGCAAAATCTACCACCATCTGCCCTTCCACATTCCTCTCCTTAAAACCATACCTACCCATCACCTCCTCATCACCTCTGTTCCCTTTACCTACATGCCCATTACAGTCTGCCCCAATCACCAATCGTTCTTTCCTAGGTACACCATCTACCACTTCATCTAATTCACTCAAGAATCTTTTTTTCTCCTCCATCTCACAGCCAACTTGTGGAGCATAGGCACTGATGACATTTATCATCATCCCTTCAACTTCCACCTTCACGATCATCACCCTATCAGAAACTCTCTTTACCTCCACTACACTCTTACTGTACGCTTCCTTCAGAATCACCCCTACACCATTTCTCTTCCCATCCACACCATGATAAAACAGTTTAAACCCACCTCCAATGTTCCTGGCCTTACTCCCTTTCCACTTGGTCTCCTGAACACACAACACATCTACCTTTCTCCTCTCCATCATATCAGCTATCTCTCTCCCTTTACCCGTCATAGTACCAACATTTAAAGTACCAACCCGAACCTCTACTCTCCTACACTGCTCCTTTTCCTGCCGTCTCTATAGACGCCTTCCTCCTCGCCTTCTCCTCCTTCGGCCAACAGTAGCCCGATTTCCACCGGTACCCTGTCGGCTAACGATACCTGTGGCGGTCGTTGTTAACCCGGGCCTCGACTGATCCGGTATGAAATTCTCATTTGTGATCCGCATATTTGATTTGGCACATGTTTTTTACGCTGGATGCCCTTCCTAACGCAACCCTCCCCATTTACCCGGGCTTGGGACCGGCACTAAGAGTACACTGGCTTGTGCCCCCCTAATTGCTGGGTTCCACACACCATGCAATAAAAACAAAAACAAGATTATTTTCTGTCTCTACTGTAACATAGAACAGACATGGAAAACCATCTTCTGTCCACTGCAGTCCACAATATTACAAATCTTTTCAACTTCACAACTAATATACTAAAAATATTGACAAGTAATTTCTGCATGAAACAGTATGGTGCTTTTCGAAGTTCGATGCCATTTGGCTTATCTCAGTCACAAAAATGTTTAGTTCTTTGGTGCAGCTCAGCAAATTATGACTTGCTTTTCTATGCTGTTCCATCAGCTGTATTGGTAAGAGAAATTAATTAAGTGCTACTAGGTCTATTGAGCCTCACACCATGAATGTCTGTTGAATTTCTTTAGAAATGGTACTGTTATGAAGTAGACTTAATAAAAGCTTATTCAGGCATTTTATCTCACATATTAATTTTAGGATTTAGGCTGTGCATTGTGTTAGTATCAGTAGTTTCTCACTATTTTATGCATATGCTCACAGCATTATAAAAACCTAATCAAATATTAGAGTATTCACTTGCACAATGCCTCACAGCCATTTCAAGTATGGAAAGCTTTATGAGGGGATCAATTCTTCAAAAATTTTCCTTGCTATTACAAACTTTGGCAATGGATGTCCGAACGACAACATTTACTGTTCTCCTGTGCACATATATGTGCATATTCAGAATGATGTGCTTCTTAAACATGCTTTAGAATGGTTGAATTCTGCTCATTATTGTGATTGTTCTAATTAGTATGGTAATTAACAAAATATCAAATGATCAACGCAAGAGCTACAGAATAATAAACTGTAAAAATATACGCCAAAAAAGGGCACAAATGTGAACTAGATAATGAACGAGCATTACTTAATCAATGTGCTAAAATGTACCCCCTCCAAATTGTTATGTGGAGTTACCATCATTATTTCCATTCATCCAAATAACAGATGATACAATTTAGAAAGGTAGTAGATACTAAAACATAAAAAATATCTGATTTCGGTGTCTGGAATGGGAGGATGCCATTAGAATTTAGAATATATTTAAGAAACACAACCTAAAGCATCTTACCAATATTCGGCTCTATACTCATGCTATCTTAGTGAATGGAGAAAAATGGATATGGGCTGTCTTCCAAATTCCAAGTTCTTAATGTTCTTGGTTGCACAGGTCTAAGTATGGATTTATATAAATTAGAACATTTTAGATCACCAAGTCTGTTCTGTTCATCTCTTTAAATCCATGCCTGATTGGCATTTTGTGGAAGGGAATGTATATACTAGTCTAGCTCTGTGTGGTGGAAAGCCTAAGAGATATTACAGAGGAAGCTCCCAGCCACCTGTCAATCTCCCTTTTCCTCCCCCTGGGTTACCCACCCATCACAGCTAAATTGCAGTTTAAAGCATGGGGGGGTGAGAGAGTGTGTGTGTCTGCGCATGTGTGCTAGAGAGGCTCGAGGGACAGCACACAAAAGAGTAGAGAGCTGACCAACGCTCAGGTGAAATTGACTTGGAAATCTTCCATGACTCGTTAGCATAAGAAAGGAGCTTGTGGCTTTAGACAAAGACTTCTTTTCTCATGCAGAAAATCAATCTCTCCTGGGGCCCAGCCATTGTTCAGCACCACAGTACAGGTGTCCCTTCAATGGTCCTTAATCAAAAGTGTCAAAACAAAGTTAGAAGTTATCTCACCACTGCTGTCTTGGAGTGTGTGTGTGTGTGTGTGTGTGTGTGTGTGTGTGTGTGTGTGTGTGTGTGTGTGTGTGTGTGTGTGTGTCTGTGTGTGTGTGTGTGTGTGTGTGTGTGTGTGTGTGTGTGTGTGCGCATGTGAGTGCCAGCATGCCTAGGTTTGTGTATAAGTTGTTGGTATGCATAAAATATTTTTGGAATGTACAGGATTCATGTTAAGGTGAACTTCAACGAAGGTATGTGTACATTTAAGTGTGTAACAAATAGCTTGTATATGTTTAACTGCTGAGAATTTCTACCCTCCCCAGAACTGCATGCTGAGTTCTCAAACAAAAAGGATATACTTTTTTGTCTGTATCCCATAAAAGGAGCCAAACAAGTATGAATACAAGTTCTTGTACACAATGAAAGAAGGTCTGTTAGAAAGCTTTCACACAAGCTTTGCTGCTCCTGTATTGAGCATTGCACTGCAGCTGCTGTAGTATCAAAGCTTTGTGCAATCTCAACACAAATCTAATATGTAATAAGTAACTTAGCAATGCATGTTATAAATCTCAAATTAAAATTGTACTGAAATATTCAATGTATTACTGTATAATTCAATAATGACATTTATGTTTGCCATTTAGTCTATTCGTATTGACATTTTGAAGCCCACTTCTCTATTCAGCGTGCTATGACTCTGTACTGATGAGCGGATTGACTGGTGACATACAGAAGAAAATTAATATCTAATCAGCTCCAAATGAACTTCCAAATCTGTTTTGCTGCTAAATCAACAGGAAAGGTGCTGCTTCTCTCTTTACCTTTAAAATTGGTCAAATTCTGTGTGAGGTCTTTGATATTTTGATTTCAGACTAATCAAATAAATGAGCTGCATATGAAGTGAAAGACATATCACTTACTGCTTTGAGAACATTGCAGCATTTTCTATTTCCACTATATTGAGTGAACTGAAATTTCATAATTTAATAAACTAATAAAAAAAAAAAATAATAATAATAATAATAATAATAATAAATTCATAAAATAAGTGGAAATTCCTAATACAGGATGGGCAATATTCCAAATCAAAATCATATTAATTTATGTCACAATACACTTTTTTGATATATTTGATTATGATTTTTTATTTTTTTTGGTCACACAGTCATTACTAATCTCTATTAGTAGGTTTCCATAAGGCATGTTCTCCAGCCTGGGTCAACCTCTCCTCCCCAAGGTCTAGCACCCCAAACAAAACCTTTTCATCCCCCAGGCTATCCATATGTAAACAGAGGGTTGATTAAGAATTACTTAGCAGGGCAGAGAAATAAAGCCATCTCATTTATTCAAAGCCCAGGGGAAGTCGACGCTAACCAACCCAGAAATGTAACAGATAACTGCAGATACACCACACGCATCATTGCTCAGTGATGTTTTAGCAACAGCTTGCTTTAGCTTTTTTTTACAAAGACAGTGGCATGTGGGTTATAATAGATAAGAGTGGAAATATGGCAGTCTGGCTTTCTTGTAGTTCAAGATCTCAACAGAGGATTTAGGAAATCTATTAATGTATGTTACATTTGCTACCTTCTGCCAGAGTCCACTGCACCAGGGTGAAATCTACTGCTATTTGAGGTGCAAAGAAGCTTTTATAAAGCAACTGACTAAAAATATGAATGGGAGAAGGTTTTCAGGATTTTTTTTTATTGAGGGGTGGGACAGGAGCTACCAATTAATCATTTAGGGATACTAAGTGCATATCTAAGTGCAACACCATTTCTCTATACTAACATGCCGTTCATAACAGTTTGAAGAAGCTAGCAAGGCAACTTTCAGGCTAAATCCATAAGCACTTTAAAGCAATAACTTTGAAAAAATACAATTGTAGAATAGAATTTTTTTTTTTAAAGCCAAGAAGCACCTGTAAAATAAGAAAAAAATTAAATATATATTAACTATTGTTAATTGAGTAGGACGTCTGAGTAGCTGCTGATCAGATCACTGTGGCTTAGTGACAAGCAGCATGTGAGAGTGAGACAGGTGGGGTAATATGCAGCTGGAGATGACAGAGGGCCATGTTGTCTTGCTAAAGCCTCCAGACTGTCACTTTCAGATGGCAACACTGGTAAACATCCTACAGCACACTACCTACAGCACAGCAACATTTACACACATGAACACACACATCTTTTTTTGACATTACTATTAATCACTGCTACAGTATATCTACACCTTTGGCTCTTTTAGTTATGTACGTTTTTCAAAAATGATATAGGTACATGCTTAAAAAAAGAATTAGTAGGTTCCTCATGGGGAAAAGCCAAATGTTTTCTCAAGGTCAAAAAAAAAAAAAAAAAGAAAGACAGACAGACAGACAGACAGACAATAACATGCTCTACATACATTTAATTTATTAATTTCTCTTGAGCTTTTTTTTTTATTGTATTTCATATTTTACATAATTTTTTAAACCATTTATTGTTTTATCCTACATTGGCAACTATTGGCAATTATTTACATTTTGCATTTTTACTATTATTAAGTTTATTTTTATTTACTTCTTTAATTATTTTCTACTGATGATTTGGCACTATTGTATTTAAACAGTCATGCCAGTAAAGTACTTTGAAACTGTAAATTAAGAGAGAGAGAGAGAGAGAGAGAGAGAGAGAGAGAGAGAGAGAGAGAGAGAGAGAGAGAGAGAGAGAGAGAGAACTGTAAATGACCTGTGTTCACCTGTGTTTCTTAATTAGTTTTCTCAGTTATTGCTTTAGATTTGTTTAAAAATCCTATGAACAACAGTCTCACCCATATTAGGTGTCACTAGAAATACTTTAGGCGCCATGGGTGCGCGACTAAGCAGCCGTCAGTTGATTCAGCACCCAAATTTAGAGTCTTGATATCAATAAAGATGTGATCTGTTTTCCATTACACTCAGACATCTGACACAAGGCTCAGGGGGACACTTGAGAACAAAAAAAGGGATCAAGGGGCATGACAAAACCATAGTCTCACAATAATCCCTTAGGGAGCCTACTGGACAAGCCCTAAGCTGCATCTGAAGATGAAGAGTCTACTGTAGCACAGAAGGATTAAAACCTTCTATGTATGTCACCTTCCATCTCTGACTCCTGAGCCTAGAGGGCCATCTCTCAAACACCTCTGAGAGAAATGAGAGGTGCATCTTTTATGTGTCAGACAGTGTGCCCTCCATGTTATTTAAGCCAATTAGAGGTGAACAGGAGTCACCATCAGTGTCGGCCCTTCACTGCTGCACTGATTTCAAACTTACACTATTGGTGAAACCAGACTAGACACCATTACAAATGTCATTTCCTTAGAGGTCTTTCTCACAATGTGAGCCTATACAGATTAAACATATGTCTAGAATTTGGACAAGGCATGTACTGTAAAAAATATATATATGCACACCTGACCATAAGATTTGTATTTGCTTTTTGAACATCCCATACTACATTTAGTATCTTTAGTATAGTAACTTGATTTGATTGTGATTGTGGAGATTTAGTGGTCAGGTAGTAATGTAGGGTGACAATGCTGTGGTGTGGTCAGTGTTTTAATTTATCCTAAGGATGTCCAACTGGATTAGGTTCAGGGCACTACAACAGGGTCATTGTCAAGCTGGAACAGGTTTAGGTTTTCTAGTTCAAGTAAAAGGAACATTTTATCCTACCACATCCAAAAACATCCCATATTGTGTGCCTCCAGTTTAGTTGTAATATTTTTGGGAAATAACCACATTTGGGTGGAAAAGTCGTGTCCCAATATTTTAAAGTTACTCTTGGCACTACCGTAGAACAGGTATGAAGAAGAGAAAAAAGACATGCATTCGAAGAGACAGGGAAATTGACATTTGCAGCACAACCAGATGCACAGCATAGGATAATTGCATATCACTGCAGAGCATTTACACAGCATGAGATGGATTTTTCTTGAATGGAAGAGAGTCATAGAAAAGCTAAAGCATGTGGTGGGACTTGTAAACAAATATTTACATATTTATAATTGGAGTAAATCAAATGTTACAATTTCATCAACTGTTCTGGAGAGGCTAGCACAAAGATACACAAGTATATATATCTTGGCACATACAGATATATTCAATACCGGAATATTCATTAAATATTTCTCATTATAGGATTTTAATTAAATACTAATAAAATTATCACTCTTAGTTCTATTCATCTTATTTTTAACTATTTTACATTTCAAATCGTCTTGTACCGATGGCATATAATTGAGTAATTTACAGCAAATAAAATACAATCAAAATAAATCTCTATAAATATTTTTAGACATACTCCACATACTTGAAACCTATAAAAACCTATATAAGTTTCTTTTCGGCTTCTCCCGTTAGGGGTCGCCACAGCGGATCCTCCGCACGTTTGATTTGGCACATGTTTTACGCTGGATGCCCTTCCTAACGCAACCCTCCCCAATTTATCCGGGCTTGGGACCGGCACTAAGAGTGGCTGGGGATGGTTCCCTGACCGGGAATCGAACCCGGGTCGCAGCGGTGGGAGCGCTGCATCTTAACCACTAGACCACCAGGGCCTATAAAAACCTATATAATTTATATAATAGATATTTATTATATTATTCACAATATATAAACTGTTAGTAGTGCTGCAATTAAAAGCAGTTTAAATGAGTTTAACGATGCCCTTAAAATCTACAGAAAAACACTTTGGTCTTTTAATCTTTAACTCAGCTGCTTCAAATCAGTGAGCAATAATACATGCTAGAAACTGATCTAAAATGCCTAACCAAAAAATATTCTGCTTCAAATTTCCATTTTCTGTGTAGAAACATCGTTTCTTGGTGTGTCCACTATTCAGACTACACCCACCTCTATGCAGATCTGACTGCAACCACAGAGTTCAAAATGGTTTCAGCACTGCATGCTTTTAAATGATTCATCTTCGTATCAGAAACACCCCACATTTCTCTAACGTGAACATGCTATTTGCATTAAAAGTTATGCAAAGTATCACCAACTTTAGGCATTAAGTTAGATGTGATATATTGCTGAACTTTTTCTCAATCTTCTAATGAAGCAGTGAAAGCGGCTCTAAACTAATAGCTGCACATCACATCATGTAGCAGTGTGCAGGAGAGGAGGGGAACAGAGCCTCACAGGCTGTTTGCTTTTCCTGATTATTCTCATGTCATATTGACATCTGAAATGACAACTTCACGGGTTGACATAGATAGACAGGCAGCTCTGACAGCACTACAACGTTCAACAGATGTCGAGTTCCCTCGGTCCTTTGAAACCAGCATGACTGACAGGCAACAAGTAGCAATGTGTTGTTTCCATTCACAGAACTTACAAAAGAACAGGAACAATGGGATAAAACTGTCAGATCCCAAAAAGCTCCCCCCAAAAAAAGCTCCCAGGAAAACATCTAGGGGTAGTAATCAAGGTAGCAAATGAGACAAAGGCAACAGTACATTTCGACAAAGCTAACGAAAGTGTTTATTATCTGCCCAAATGGGCAAGACACTTTTCAGTTAAAGATTTGCAGTTTTAGATAATGAGCTAGAAGCCTGCTGACCCTTGCATGACCTGTATTTCTTAAATCTGAACAGAGATATGGTGAATGCAAATACCACTTCCATGAACAGTAACTCAAGGTGAACAAGCCTCACGAGAAGGGTGTATCTATTGTAAAAGAGGAAAAGGGAAAGTCAGAGAGAGAGAGAGAGAGAGAGAGAGAGAGAGAGAGAGAGAGAGAGAGAGAGAGAGAGAGAGAGAGAGAGAGAGAGAGACAACAGGACAGGCAACTTCAGTCAATGTCAGAGGACAATGTTATGTCTCAAACACAACACACACCAGCATATAAAAAAGCTTCGGTATGACCACAAGCTGAGTGACAAACCATAAGCATGAGGAAGATGTAGAACACAATCACTAGTGTAAAAAGGAAATAAGGGCTGTAAGTGGTAGTAGGATGAAGGACAGAATGGCAGGAATTGCTGAAGAGAGTGGGTGGAGGTACAGAGGACAAGGAGGCAGAGACAATTAACTTCTGATAAGAATAGACAGGTGTGTTGGGGAAAACAGAATTCAATATGACTGTGACGGTGGGAAAAGACGGATAAAAGAGAGAGATGTGGGATTGAGAGATAGGGCTGATTTAAATGAAGATGGCCATGACTGTAAATGAGAGGCTCCTCTTGGGATTCCAACTAATTAAAGCGTCCTCTCTTGGAGAGACAGAGATCACATTGACAGGCAGCTGTTGGTAAATGCTCAGTGTCAGAGGAAATGTCCCACAATGCATTGCTTCCAGAGGGGCTCTGATCAGACCACTAATTACAGTCTGGCCCTGTCAATGTCATTTAGATTTGCTTCCACAAACTATAATGTAGCTTTAAAAACTCACGAGCATTCAGGCACACACATGCACACGCAAGCACACCATTCCGAATTCAGGCACATTCATAGTAGTGTACACAAGCCTTGTTCACCATGTTATGATTCTTCATCTTATTTTGCTGACCTTTGCATGGAGTGGGTTCAAAAGGACCTGCACACAATCTAGCCCAATCTCACAGTGCTGCACCAAGGGGGGAATTGGATCACCTCTGCACTGACCCAACCACAGTGACGCCCCACTCTCCGTGGCCTCTGGTGTTGGGGTGAGCATTCAGGACGTCCAATCCTGACCCTGCATTTCACCCCACTCCTCTTTGCTGTCTCTAGAATTTCCATAAGTCCCTGTCTGTCCATTTTTCTCCCTTTCTTACAAATACAGGATGGACTAAACTGCCATTTTTCTGCTTCAAATACACGTTAGATAACTAAGATGTAGATGTGTATTTGCACATATATTACGCTATTTTTCATTTATTATGACTTACAGGCCAGCTTCATGCACTGTTTTGGCCATGTTATGCGTCTGTTCAGTGCTGATGAATTTTGAAAATAAATTTCTAGACATTTAGACATCTAGACATTTTAAATATAGAGAGGCACAACATATAAGGAAGCAGGTCACTTGTCTTCCACAGAGTGGTGCATTTTAGAAGACACCCTGCTGAGATGGTCATGCTCAAAGAAAAGAGACAGAAATGACTGATCACACATTTCTCATCCTGCTTTCACTCAGACTTAGAGTGATACTCCCCCCATGACCACCAACAGAAAAACTGTCAAACACAGAAATTATTCTGTAATATTTATTTTGAATAGCAAGAATAGAATAAAACAGCATGTGGTACAGGCAATACAGTAACCTTGGGGGTCAAAACACTGTTTTATTCTATATAACAACAAACCTTCCTGAATGACAGTGACCTAGAGAGAGAGAGAGAGAGAGAGAGAGAGAGAGAGAGAGAGAGAGAGAGAGAGAGAGAGAGAGAGAGAGAGAGAGAGAGAGAGAGAGAGAAAGAAGGGGTGGGGGGGGGCAAAAAAAGACGCATCTTGAGTTCAGTATTCATTTAAATGCCTATGAATGCAAGCTATTGATGAGAAATACACATCATTTTAAAAAGCACAGCTAAAAACCAATTCTATTTTAAAAACAATTACAGCTTTGAATTCATGTTTCATGTTTGAGGTCGTACATGGTGCTCACCTCTCCATGGTTACTGTCCGCCTGTGTTGGAGTAATTATGGGCCGTTTTAGGCGAGACCCCCGTATTTGTGTAGCAGGCCACAGTCTGTGCATCTGCATGCTGCCATGGCTACCCTGCCGTTTTTGTCTTACTATGACCTGTATAATGAGTGTCACATTAGCAACACAACAAATCAAAACGCACAGCTGTCGACCATATCGTGTCATCCGATTTTAATTAATATGATAAGTAATGCTTATTAGACAAGCCTGCTTCTCTATCACTTTTCAATTTGCAAAAAATTTAGACTGGGATAAAAAATAAAAAAATAAAAGCGACGAGGGAGTTCTGTGAATAAAAATGAATATGAACTGATGTTACACACCATCCATTAGGCTTTATAAATAAAGAACACTTGCCAACATTAGCTCATATTCAGACCTTCCAGTCAAGTGAATCTTCCCATTTCCTGTAAATCGGGAAATTTTCTTCACGAACCAGGAAAAGTTCCTGGCACTAATCGCTGCTCTCTTTTTCTGGCTAACATCCTCACTTCTTTGAGGCAACGGAAATGCAATCATTGGCCTGTTTCACCTCCACATTGCCACCCAAACCTTGCCCTCTTGGAGGGGAGTAAAGAGTGAACCCCTACTGGCTGAAGCATATGAGCTTATGAGATTCTTTGATTAAGCTAACATTGCTAATCAATGGAACATTCAATGTGTTTCCTGTACCACCGCTTCTTCCCTGCTAGGTCCTAATTGGCCTATTCTCCAGTAAGTAAGAGGAGTTCACTTCAGCAATTGCCAAAATCATCCATATCATACATACAAAAAACATACAAACAGATGTGTTCCTCCATTCACATGTGTACACACACAACTAGGAAGAAACAGATAGAAGGAAGAAAATTGTGCGCAGAAAAAAAGCTGCTTATAAAAAGGACATATTTCCTTTAACGACCAAATTGAATTTGATTGACTTAATGAAACTGAGGGCCAGTGAAAATAACTACATCTGCACAAACAATAGAGCGAATATATGATCCAGAGTAAGGACAAAAAACCCTGACTCATATTAAGGTCTGCTCAAAATTAGATTTCAGTTGGTTGAGGGTTAGATTATGGTTTATAATAGAGGTAATTGTAAATGATTTTTCAAGCTAGAGTGAATACCACCTATATACACAAAATAAGAAATGCCTACCAATGCTAACAACAAAACTGCTGAATGTAGAAACACTTAGAGACAGGTAGTGCAAAAGTGATCTACAGGAGGTGTTTATATCATGAAAGGTCTATAGAAAGCAGATTTTATTTTAAAAAAGAAAAAAAAGAAGAAGAAAATAAAAAAAAAGCTACCACTGCAAATTTTTTTTATTTAAGTCTCTGGCAGTTATGCCCAGTTTACAATCACTAGAGCATGCAAAAACAAATAAACTAATAAAAAACCCAGCCAAATCCTGTAAATTGTGTTGACCATGTCCCGGTGACAGTGCTGACACATTTGTAAGTGTCATTCAATTGAAGAGAGCAGCACTTCTGCCGAAATAGACGCCATTACCAGCCTCTCCATGTAGCACTACTGACTTGGAGCATCCTCTTTGACAGGGTTGTGTGTGTGCATGTGTGTATTTGCTCTGACAGGTAGAGTGATCACAGCACACACCTCCACTCCCTCTGTCAACAACACTCAGCACTCAAGAGCACACTAAAACACCACTGCAGATAAAGTACATAAATATTAGTGCAGCATAACGTGTGTGTGTGTGCGAGTTGTGTGTGTGCGCTAGCACATGTGTGGGTGCCTAAATGAGCTTGTGTGCCAAAGTGTGATATAAATGTACTACAGTGCGGCAGAACAAAACACATTTGCTAAAATACAGCAACATCTCATTTCATGCTAGCAGTATACCTTAGTTAACACACACGGTCAATTGTTCACATCTCTGACTGTGACATATCAGACAAGTGTCAAGAATTGCTTACTTTTACCACAACCTGAGCAGTATGCAATATCAGCACCTCTGTTACTGAAAAGTGGGTTTTAGATGCATGTATTTATTTTACATTTTTATTTTACATTTTCAACCACATAAAAAATCAGAAAAAACAAACCTTAGTTTGATCTGTCTACAAATCTCTCCATTTTAAATACAGTGGACATACATTACACAAGGCTATATGCAAGTAGTTTAATGCTACAGTTAAGGTAGGTTATTAGCACATTGATCATTTATTTTGCATTGCATTCATTGCAACTGTTCAGAGAAATTGGAGGACTAAAGGACTAAAAAAGAATAAAGAATTTAAAACTGGATGAATATGTATAATGAGTGAAAATGCCAAAAGGTCATGACAAAATGATCACAGAATGTGTAAATAATTACGTTTAAAATAATTTTAAAAAAAAGAAAAGAAAAGAAAAAATTTTGATTAAATCACAGACAATTGCATACATACATTTTTCACCCTGACCATTGATTTGGAGCCATAGATCACCATAGAAAGCTTCATCAGCGTCATTGACTGGTTTTAGCAATCATTAGCATCATTAAGAATAATTAATTTAGGGTTATTTAAAATCAATTAAAAGCCGATCCCACTGAAAATTAGAGCTTTTCCACCAGAGAACGTTTGTTCAAATGTACCGATAATCTTTTTATTTCGTTAATATCCTACATCTTACGACATCTTAAAGCAGACACAGCTGTATATTAATTGCCTTCCATCAGCAGTTTTTCACACTGGTATATACATATGAGAACACAGTATAATTATAAAAATAAAAAAATACATACATTCAAAAAACATGAATGGATCAGATAAAGTGCCAAATTTCATTATCAATATCAGACAGATGACACTCATAACACAAAGATCACTGTGCTAGTTTAAGTCATTTCTTTTTGATAGAAAAACACTTCATTGTGGTAAATCTATATTGAGTATAGAGATTATATAATATGCTCAGCTTTTCATATACAAATATGATGTGAAGTAATATGCAAAACCAGCAAACATTATAGTATGTACTGCAAAGGTTGAAATGAAAACATTATAAGTTAGTCATTATGGAACATAATAAATATGAATAAAAAGAATGAGAACATGACTTTTATTTACTATAACAGACACATCAGCTTTCAATGCTGGAACGATGCTTCATAACATCAGCATTTTTCCTGAAAACACACACAAGCTGAGATAAAAGAGTAAAATTCCGTTTTATTCACAAACTCACAAATAAAATAAAACAATCTCTCTGCCCAGTGTGCACACAAGAACTGCAGGTCTTATCACTAATCACTAGAATTAGATAAAACAATGGAGGTTAATGGTCCATGTGGCCCAGCAGCACATGAAGGATCTAGATAAGACTCAGGGCTCTGTATCATGGCCCTCAATAGAGCCATTACTCTCTCCTCCTATGAAAGAGAACAGATGGGAATAGCAAGAGGACAATCGATGCAAAAGAGAAACACTCCCTCACAGTTAAAGCTAGAAAACTTATTGTAAAGTCGAAGACAGAAAGGGCGAAGATCTCGTTCTAAAACACAACCTTTTGTGCCCCCGTCACCTTCTCCACTGATGTATAATGGTCTATTACAAAAGTGTGAGGCCAAGTTCTATTCAATTAGCCTATCAAATTCTTAATGACCAGATCATGAATGGGTTATCAGCAACCGAGATAAAATGAATTTATAACCCTAATAATGATTCACAACAAAAGAGCTTGTGTGTGCTGAATATCTGGGTTTCTTTCATTATTGTCTACACTTTGAATAGAATACCCAGTAAAAAGTACAATGAAAACAAATGTACGTTTTATTGTTGCAGTTGTTATTCTTATTGTAAACACTGCTAAATGTATGTTTTCTTTCTATTTTTTTTCTTCCTTTTTTTGGGGGGTGGGAGAGAGAGAGAGAGAGAGAGAGAGAGAGAGAGAGAGAGAGAGAGAGAGAGAGAGAGAGAGAGAGAGAGAGAGAGAGAGAGAGAGAGAGAGAGAGAGAGAGAGAGAGAGAGAGAGAGAGAGAGAGAGAGAGAGAATATCCTGCATAATTTTAATTTAGAACCTGTGTAAGTTTAGTGCCTCACACACTTCCACTACTTTATTCTTTTTTTTTCAACTCAGGACACCAGCTGGAGTGTATTCCTCGCTGAATAGACGCAGAGTAAGAACATGAAGGAATTTTAAATAACTGGCCAAACTGTTCAAACTATTTATTAAAAGAACATATGCATTATACCTAAGTAGACAAATGGATACTGGCATGCAAGCAGGCATACAAACAAGGCGAGTCTTAAAATTCAAATTCAGGCCACAGAACAGGATGTTCAAATACTAAATGACAAATAGACTGTGACGACTAGAAAATAGCACGCAATTTCCTTTTCACTAAAGCAGCCAATACAATGTACCAAGGATCGATACCAATGCACTGTGAGACTCTGACCATTACTCTGATTGAATCGCTGCTGTTATGCTCTCATATGACAGAAACTCAGGTAGAGCACTCTGGGATATAGGCTGCGGGGATGGATTAATACAGTCTTAAAGCTAAAACTGATGGCCTGCCATCTCTCCATTGGCCTCTATAAAGAGTGCCTGTCACTGGTAATGTGTATCAGTTAGAAAAGAGCACTGAATAAGTAAATGAATAAGCAAGTAATCAGGTCAGAAATAAAGTGGAAGAGAGAAGGCTGGCACATACACGCACTAAAACACATGAGTAGACCGAGGTCCTCTAATACACACGGAAAGTGAAAGGAAGTGGTCAAAAGAAGCGAATAAAGATTGCTTATAAAGGTGACATCTGGGCACCTGTCAATCAAATACTCAATGGCTGAGTCTGAGAAAGGGCAATGGGAGGGTGGGGTGTCATCATGGATACAGCTCAGCAAAAAAAAAAAAGCACAGCTTAAGACACATATGCCCTGATTTTTTATTTAGGTAGTTATTTAGAGTGTCCAGTCAGGAGTCCTGTACATTACAGATTCTCAACCTGGGACCTGTAGTACCCCTGTCCTGCATACTTCATCTCCCTTCTCAACATTACACCCATTATAGATCCGGGGAACATTTTATCATTTAACATGTGTAACTCTCATCTCTCTTCATCTTAATTTAAATGTACTTTAGTACAATCAAAATAGAGGACAATGTATGATGTGAGAGCTGGTGCTTCTCTTATGATGCTTTATCTTTTACCTGGAAACATTGATGTGGTTTACTTTTATAATGATTTAAGGTTCATAATTTAAAAAATACCACCCTGTAACATTGAAAGATTTTTTAAATTGTTCCTAATTGCATTTTTCCAAGCATACTTGTGTTTCTATAGAACGTTCAAATTTTTTTTTAGGTAACCTTTAATATATATTTACTCCCTGACAAATAAAAGGGGTGTCACAAACGCATTTACATTATCGAGCAAAACCTCTTGAGCTCAAAAGTATGCCAAACATTTTTCATATGTATCTGGTCAAGGGATAAACTGGGATTACACTGGCAAAGGCAAACAATGACCAGGCTTTTCTAATCTCCATCATCTTCATCCAAACATAAATCTTCACAATAGCATTAGACCACATGAACCGAATCATGATTTTCTGTGCTGGAATGTAGACCAGTGTGTAAAATACACCAAACTGCCAAAAAACCTTTACCCTTTGCAAACTGATAATAATAAGCAGGCTTTCATCCTTACTGTTTGTGAGTTTTAGTTGCAAGTGGATTTTATTAGGAGATCAAAATGTGTCCAAAATCAAATCACTGTCCTGCTGGAAAATGCACCAGGGACCGTGTTAAGTGTCAACAACGGGGGGGGAAATGCACCAACATCGCCATCTAGTGGTTTGTAATTTAAAGATGGTGTTCACAATGAGATGTTTGGCAGCGGAAGTCAGTCAGTGACTCAATAACAATTGTGAACGTTACAAGTTTGTTTCCGTCACATTGATTAAAAAGACAGATATTGGTCCATTCTCGGGAAGACTGATTAAATAAAAAATAAAGGTTTGTCCGTTTGTCACCTCGGTAGCCGGACCTCATGTTTCCCAGTACAACTCTGCCCTCTGCTGTCCAAATATTCACATAACAGATTTGGATTTTTCTGCCCTGTGAATCCGGACAATTATGGTTATTTAGAAAACACAATTTTCCTTTAGATTACTTTCTCACAACAGACATTAATACATTTTGCTGCCCTAAGAACCCCACCTAAAAAAAACTGAAAAATCCATCTCTCAGTCTAACCAGATGCCAGAACAGGTTGGATGGTCAAGTAGGTTGAACATCAGTGCAGGCTGATAAATTGTTTTCCATATTAGACCAAGTTTGACAAAAAAAAAAAAAACTATGTTTTGAGTTTTCATTGTATTACAATCTTAAGATTAATTTATCCTAGAGGTAGAATTATGTTATAATTCGGAAACTGTCATTTGATTGCAGACCAGCTACTACTGGTGTAGATGGTCTGCCGGTTTGAGGAGCATTACCTGTGTTTTGCCAAATGGTAGCAAGTCCATGTGGATTTCTCAGCAAGGAGAGCATCTTTGACACTGTTTTACATGTCGAAAAGTAAGAAAGGGGTTCCGTACGTTTCATTAAGTAACACATATAATCTGGAAATTATTCAAGACTACTTACAGCGTCGTTTTAATTTTCTAATTTAGCAGTACGGTCTGGGAATCCGGATTCGTATGTGAGAAATAACTTTCGTTTTGTTTGTTTGCTTGCTTGTTTTTTTTTTTACCATAAAAAGCGTCTGTGGAGGTCCCTGTCGACCCCTGGTGTAGACAATAAACCACATGCAAACATGCATTCAGTCTAATGAACGTCTCAGTTACTGACCGAAATGAAGGTGAAATGACTGATGAGATCTATTAGCAAATGTTTCCTTGAAATCAATACACTCTGAAACGAGAAATTCTCACCTGATCCTAAACAACAGGAAACACACTCTCACTTACTTGTTTGCTGATTTATTGATGACATGTCACAGCCTGCAAAGAGATTTACTTCCAAGAAAAATGCTCCTGAGAATCTTAGATCTTCTTTATGGTGTAAACTATATTGTTTAGCAGATGTGTGTACTAGTTGCTGGCTTTATAGAAGCACCAGAAAACTAAGGAAAAATTACTCCATAGCAGGTGTTAATACTGATATACAGAGAAGTGTCATTTCCTTAGGTGGACTTCCACTCAACTTCATGCTTCCTCTGCTTATATAAACCATATGGGAATTTTGACTGGACACATAATTCCACTGGAGAAAACTGCTAACTGTTCCCAATTTCTTGTCAAGTAGTTCCACCAGGTAATCACATACTAGTACAAAACTCTCTCAATAGAAAATAAATATCCTCAAGGTTTAATTCCATCTTCTTGCTTCCTTCTACACAGTCTGTTCCCTATGATCCACCTGCTCTGTGATGACAGGCATCAAATAATCCCTCAGGACACCAGTCACTCTTTCCACTCCTGCAGTCACATTAGTCCATTAGGATCCCTTAGGGAGGACAGATTAACAATTATGAGACAAATCCAGCACTACATCTAACAAAGTGAAAGAAAAATAAATGAAACGGGTCCACTGACTTCCTGACTTCAAGAGAGAGTGGGAGGAGAGTTCAACGCAAGCTCCAATTTATAGACAAACTGCTGGAATGTAAAAGTAAAAAAAATAATAAAAAATTAAGTGAGAGACAAGAGAAATATAGAAAGAACCTTGAGGGCAAGAAAAAAAAAAAAAAAAAAAGAAAGAAAAAGATGGAAAGAAATCAAAGATAAGCCTGGGAGCCAAGTGAAGAGAGGCACTCACTGAGCAAGCTGTTTATAAAGTCCAGAAGTAATCCATCCCTCTTCTCTCCTCATGCACAGAGCCATAGTACTGCCTTCTAGCCTCTCCAGCGCATGAATATATTACTATGCACACAATGACACTGCTTATTGTTTATGAATTACTGGCCTCCCCGCCAACAAAGGCTATTTTCATAAGAAAACTAATTCATTTCAGTTCCTATTTGATTAGAGGCAGAGGAAAAGAAGCCCTTTGGTCAAAGCCCCAGAGGACTGTTTTTATTCAGTCCTTTTCAATAGGGCTTTATTGCTCTTCTTTTCAAAGCTGACGGGGAAAGGCTTTTAGAGTTAAACATTGACGAAAAATTATTGGGCGGCTGTTTTTTTGTGCAATAACAAACCCTTTCAAAAGGACACTGAGCTCTTATCCATCCATCCATCCCTCACTCTCCTTTCTCTTTCTTTTTGGCAAATTGTAAAGCCTGGAAATTAATGACAGACAGTAGCAAAAGAGGGAGAGAGCAAAAGAGGAAGACAAGCTCAGCCACAATGCATGTCAAATCTAAATGATCACAAGCTACTGAATAGACCCAGGGAAAGAAAGGGTCTTAGAAGTGTGTGCGCGCGCAAAAGCGTGTGTGTATAGGTTGGTCAAAAGCTAATTGATTCAGTGTCCACAGAGTCCTGCTGTCCCTTTCACTCAGGCCTTCAAAGACAGCCATTATAGTTCACTGTCAGTAACAGTGCAGGAATTAATACCTGAAACTTAAGAGTCAAACCGAGCAACACCACACTCTACAGGTGTTACTAGCATTGTCCTCAACTGTCTGCTCTTCAGTCTACACCCTTAATCTTTAATGCTACTTAAGACTAATGCTAAAGACGAAAACGACAGCTAAAATTTGTTTTGTTGCTGAGAAAAAGAAGTAAACACATCACATCTGCCGTGTTTTAAAAACAACAATTCTTGTTATTTAGTGTAGAAGACAGTTGTCTCATGAATAATACAAGCACACCACTGAAAGCAATGGCTCCATCAACTAAACTGAATAAAGTTTAAAAAAAAAAAAAAAAAAAAAAAAAATGCATAAGAAAAGAAGTGAACAAAAAAATGAAAAGGCCAACCTGGCATTTATCTGCAGGTTTTATCTACGCAGTAAAGGATAAATCGGGATAAATCAGGGCTCCAATTTAATCGGGATGGCATTATGCCCCTTTGTATTTATGCAGGAATATTTAACAGGAGACAAAAGGTGACTTTCTCCTCATTCATCCACGAACAAGGCAATGCTGGCATTCTGAAAAGGCTGACATTTGAGCTTTTTGCCAACACCAGCAAAATTATATCCTTTCCATTGTAAATCAATGAAGTAGAATCATCGCCCACAAAGGACCTAGATTGCCTTGTCAGTGTAATAGGTCCTGGTGTATGCACAACCTTCATCCTGCACTGCTGTACAGGGAAAAGAGACAAAGGCACAAAATCATCCTCATCATTGGTCTCCCAGATCATGAACTAAGTGCAGAAATTCCATTAGTTTGAACTCTGATATTACTTTTTCTTTTGCACTTAAAGTATATAAACCTGCAAGATTAAAGTGACACCTGATCCAAATAATAATAATAAAAAAAAAAAACAGTTGCAAAATATTCAGTGCCAAAGTATAGTACATTCTTTGAAACATGCAAAGATGCTACAATGAAGGCGCCAAAAATTAGCACCAAATTGTAAGAAAAAAATCTTTATTTACAGAATTTACAGTGACAAATGGTGCCATGTGGAGGTTAAGGGTTATCAGTAAACACATTGTGTTTTGAGGTAATTGCTGTCATGAGTGTGCACTCCAAAAAAAAGATCAGTCCACACATAAATGCAGCTACTAGTAGTAGAAATCATGTTCCAAGGGCTGTTAGTAACATTTTTATGACACAATTACATAAAATGATCCATAACTGCTTCTTGAAATGTAGCATGCATTATAACTTTTTTTTAAAGTTTGTTTATTGTGTTCATTATATAACAAAGAGCGTTACTTCGCTGAATTAGTTGTCATAGGGCTAAGCCCAGGTCATTCTTTAAATGAGAATAAAAAGAATAGACTGGGACATTTGGAGTAAAAGTACCAAATCTCTGTAGTATTTATAAATTACACATATGCACAAAAACAGTAATATGTACAATTCTCAGTAAAGTTACTTGCATTAGTAAAGCAAAGATGCATTAAGTCAGTTGTAAAATCCAATTATTAATTAAAAGAGAATATGGATTTTGGATTAAAATTTAAAGCGAAATCGCCCCCCTTTTTTTTTTTACCTCATATGTACACAGTATTGCTCAAATTTTATGGATGCAAGACTTTTTACTTAAACTATGGGCTCCAAACCTGTTCCAGAATAAATGTCCCTGTGTAAAAAAAAGAACTCCTGTGGCCTGCACAGATCCTGACCTTAAGCCCTGAACAACTTTGCGTTGAACAGTTCTGTGACTGAATGGGCAAATCCTTACAGCCACACTCTAAAATCTAGTGGAAAGTCTTCTCAGAATGGTGGAGGTATTATTGAAAAGTGGGAATAAATTGGGAAGCCATTTAAAAAGATCATACAAGTGTGATGGTCAAGTGTTGACAAACATCTAGTAATGCTATGTTCATCCTTTGACATGCAGATGCATTAATCCATGTCAGAGACTGCAGAAATTGCAAGATAATGAGCCATGAGTGTTAATAGGGAGGTTATATAGGTGGAATGAACACCTCGCAAAACGCAACTATATTTGCAAAACATTGTCAACAAGTGTTCACAAAGAACTGTCCAAAATATTATCTCTCCCACTGGTGAAGAACTTGTGTAAATATCTCTGGTGTTATTCATGTAATTGCTTTTTGAAAGTGTTCCTTAAAATTATCTTTGTGCCTGATTTTTTATTAGTACTTCATGGCCATCTTTTGTCACCAACATTCTTAAAAGGCTATAAAAAAAAAAAATAATAATAATAAACTGTGAAGAATAGAAAGTTTTGAAAGAAAGTGTGTTAAAAAGTTAGTTTGCCATTTGTTTGGTGAATTTTGGGACACCCTGAATATTTATAAGAAATTTGATTTCATATTCATGAGAACATTTAAAATCCCTACAAGTGCTACCAAAGCTGGAAGACACTTGAAATTTATTTCACAAATTGGTCTCATCCCAAGATGGGTCGTTCATATTCTTTAGAACTTTACGTACAATTCTCTCCAGATCTTTATGAGCTCGCTGCTCCTCTTCCAGAGTTCGTTTCATTTTCTTACTGTCCTGTTGATGGATTAAATCACATGACCACATCAAGCTGTATAAAAAGGTAACTATATAAAATAAATAAATAAATAAATAAATAAATAAATAAATAAACAAAAATAAATCCACACGCACCTGTTTAAGAACTTGGATTTCATCTCTTAGAGAATAAACAACATCTACAAGACTCCTGTAAAAGTCAATTTAGTTATTTATTTATGGTATTGAATAGAATTTTCTATACACAAATATAATTAGTGTGAAAATTATTTTATATAGCAACACATGTATTCTTACTTCTCTTCCAGGACAGTCTTTCCATTGCTTTTGTTCTCCTCCACAATTCTCTTCTCCTCTGCAGGTAATATCAGAGCTGGAGCAGTGTCTCTCCTCTGTCCTGTTCCAAAAGAAAAGTCCTGCAGTTTGGTTTTCACATATCTCTATGTGAAGGACTGAATGGTGAGAATAGTTAAATAGGCACACGTGCTCTGAAGCAGTGAAAGCATCAGGCTAAAAGAATAGTGCGAAGACAGGTTAGTCATGCAGAGAGGAAATGTCAAGACATTCCAAGAGCATTATGAAAGACATATCTTCATAAAAAAATCCACGTTTCCACCAATAAAAAATACGTTTAGATAAGTAAAAGGCACTGAAATAACATTCTAGTCCAAGAAGAAAAAAAAAAATTCCAGAGAAAGGACAAAAATATTGACAAAAGTCTAAGAAAGCCAATATTTATTGAAAATGTATATTACAGTAACTGCTCCGTCATACTGAAATCTGTATGTATATACTGCATGTATGTACTATTTAATGTATATATATATATGGACACAATTATATTTTATATCTGAACCACATAAACATCACTGACTTCTGAGTTGTACAGGGAATCAGAATACCAGCACAGTACAACAGACAAAAGGGCAGCAATTGTTTAGAATTTCTTGTCTATTTTTTTTGTTTTACCACAGCAGAGAACTTGGTCACAAGGATTACCACACAACATGAAAGAGTTATATTCTTATTCTTTGTTTTACATACTTTTCTAACTGGCAATATGTATTTCTCTTTTTGTCTGATAAAACAAAAAAACAAAAAAAATCATACATAACAGAAAAAAAAGTTTATCTTAAAACACTACAGGTACTCACAGAGCTTTAAATGAGTAACAAAGAACCACAAACCTGGTTTAAAAATCAAACAAATGTTTGATGAGACATTACATTTCAGCATATTTTGGCAATCATACCATATGTAGACATTATTATGAGAATACATGTAACAAAGAAAAAAAATAAAAATGCATGTACTGTACAAGTCAAAAATAAATACATAAATAAAGACAGTGGTACATCAACTAATACTGTCCAAAGTAGCAACTCGTGATTTTCCTGTTTTTTTTAACAAAGTATTTTGTTTTCAACTCTTCTATTGTCTAGCATCCTGGAAAAAAATTAAGCTGGAATTCTTGTGTCCAATGCTTCCCCTTAGGTAAACCATAATACTTCACATAAAAAAGAAAAAAAAAAGAAAAAAAGACAATACTAAAATATTTACAAAGATGTGAGATCTTATAATTTCTAGCAGGGAAAGGCATCCACAAATGTATTTCCTTCATTAATCTTACGGATGAAATACTAGGTAGAAACTGAGAAAGGCATATTTCCACCCATCACATGAGTGGACATCAAAATAATAGGCAAAAAAGGTGTCAAGGCAACAAGGACCAATTTAGATAAGTGCACAAAGAGGACAAAGGAGTGAGGTTTAACACAGGCAAGTGAAAAGACATAATAAATAAAAATAAATAAAAAAACTTTAAAATAAATAAAATAAATAAAACTAAAGTGAATGAGATTAAACAGTACATGTGAGGGAGTTTAGTTCTGGTGGGAGATGTAGGAGCTGCAGCTCTTACGGGAAACCGGCCCCATCCTGTAAGAGTGAGCCGTCCATATACTGTCATAGTCCGAGTCCTCTGAAAGGTCCGAGCTGCCTTCAGGCCGAGAGATGCTGCTGCGGCGGCCCATACACTCCATGCTCGACTGATCCAGCACATGGTTATGCATGAGATCAGTGCCCTGCCATGCTGATATGGCCATAGCAGGGGAGCACAGTCCAATCATATGAATGAAGAATGGGAGATTTTCCGAAAAACCCAATAAACGGGATGGCAAAAAACATATGGATAAAAAAGTAAAAAAAATAAATAAATAAAAAAAGTATAAAAAAAGTGAAGCAATGGAAACAGAAAAATGGTAACGTGAATGTTAAAAGTGGATAGAAAAAAGAGAGGGTGGGATTAAGAATGAATAAATAAATGATGTCAAAAGGAGTGAATAGAAAAGAGAAAAAGAGAATATTGTTACCAGAGTTCCAAGAGTGTTAACATCAAAGAGACAAAGCGCTATGTAGCCTTAGTCCTATGATAGACATCATCTTACTTGAGTTGAGAGTCTGTCTGGTTTTGGCACTTGTACAGTAAGCCTCTATCACTTTCAGGATCTGAGCATCCTCTTCCAGTGCTACAGTACCTGTTGAGAGTTACAGCGTACTTACATTTGTGTCACCATCATAACTCTCACCAGATGTACTAACAAATCCATGAACTTACTTTTCCTCAGTGCAAACTCCTCATCAGAGGGCTTCCTTTCTGGTTTCCGCTTAGGCAGCAGCTTCTTCATACTTTTGGGGCTTTTACTAAGATCCTGGAGCAGTGCCAGGATTGAGAGGATCAGGATGAATAAGAAAGTTTAAGATGGGTCAGTAGAATAAATACAAGAGACAGTCTACACTTCAGTTGCACAGGAGTTTTAAAGCACATATTTCAATATAAAAATAATAATTATTTAAGGAATGCTGTCTTGCACTCACTATAAACTCCTTCAAAACTAGTCATGTCCATATATAATTTCATATACAAGTTTAAGTCATCATTGAAGTACATTGAAGACTTTATATTGTGGTGCTCAATGCATATAATAAACATATGACCGCCTGAAAAAATATGAAGTAGTATGCCTGTCACTAGTCACACAACGTAATCACCAGGGTAGATGTTACCACACACACACACACACACACACACACACACACACACACACACACACACACACACACACACACACACACACACACACACACACACACACACACACACACACACACACACACACACACACACACACACACACCTCTTTATAGCAGAGAGCAGCGGATGGTCTAAGTGGGGGTGCTGGCCTTAGGCAACTAAGACTCCAAGGTTTCTGGGTTTTAGGAGGTTCCAGAGGTCCCCACATTACAGTGCTGTGTGGAGCTCCATGAGAAGAGGAATGAGGGAGCGTGTGGTAGGCAGGAGCAACAGTGAGGCCTCTGCTTTCTGCATGCCTGGATGGAGTTAGAGGGTGGGATGGGAGCTATTGTAGGAGAGAGAGATACAGACAGCGACAGAGAGAGAAAGAGCTGTTAGGGGTTTTTTTTGTTTAAAGGGGCAAACTAAAGCTGTATTGTTGTACAGTGAGAATTTGTCTCATCATACTTGTATCATATTATTGATGTGGCCCTTTGCTCATGGCCAATTTTGTAAAATTCACCGTAGCGTCATCAAGTACTGAATTGTGTTATAGGGAACAAGACATGCACACAATTCAAGTCAGCTTTCAAAGTCATTTCAGCCAACTATATAAAATAACACAAGGTAATACAAAAACACAAAATTAACTAGGACACTTCATAAAGTGTGTGTGCAAGCATTTAGTGCAAACACAAGACAATCCTGTTTGGTAAAAAAATAAGACCACAAACAAACTGGCAGGTGGCAAAGTACCAGGATTATGTAGCCCAAAATCTGGTTACATCTGCCAGATTGTTAATAAAAACCTGAATTCAAAACTTTTTCCCATATATCGAAACTGAGGACTTCTGTATTAATAAAGCAAATCATATTTGAATATATAGAAATTTGTAGTTACCTCAGAATTGATTTGCTGATATTTAGACAAAGCCAATTTCAGTCCTGTAATCAAAAACTCACCGTGTGGCAAGGGACTGCGAGTGGTTTCATGCTTGGGGCAGTCATGGTGGTGTGTTTGGTCTGGCGATTCAGGTGCTCCAACCAATCCTGTTGATCATGCTTATTAAAACAGATGACCTGCAACCTCTCAAACATGCAACCTACAAAGATAGACCACACACACAGAGAAAAAAACTAAACAAACAAAAAAAAACCACCCAATGCATTCACCTCTGTACTGTCTGTTTTCAGATAAATTATAAAAATTGCAGCCGCCTTTTTACCTGATAGCTCAAAAGCATTTTTGTGGCTTTCGCAGTCCTCTAAATGAGTTACTGTCATTCCACTCAAAGGCAGCTTGCCCTGTGAAAAACAGAGTGGACAATTATTAAGTATTAGGAGAGAAAATGGCGCTAAACACCTTCATACTGCGTATTAAGTAAGACATAGCAGTGGAGACATGGTCCTACCTGGTAGATGAAGCCACTCATCCTTGGGCTGGCCGAGAGGATAACCAGAACATGAGGGAAAAGCATGAGGTAACGTTCATTGCTTTCCTGAAAAACATACAAGTGCCAAAAAAGTTACTTTGAGCAATCTGGTCACATATGAAGCATACATTTGCTCACAACTGCATGAATAGTGAGGACACTGTACTGACTAATGTGTCAGTTACTATAAGAGGTAAATTTCAGTGAACAATGATATGATACAAAAATAAATTTTTATAATAATAAAAAAGGATTTTCCTTAATGCAAGATAATATTCTATACTATAAAGTTCACTTTATTACAATACCTGCTTATTTATGCAGTTCTTTAAATCAGCCTACCATGTTGCAGCAGCACAAGTGCATAAAATTATGCAGACACAGGTCTAGAGCTTCAGTTAATATTCACATGAGACGTCACACAATGTGAATAACAAAATCACAATTGTGATGACTTTAACCATAGAATTGTTGTTGGTGCCAGACGGACTGGTTTAAACATTAAACTGGGTGATCTGGAAATTTCACAAACACAAATGGTACAAAAGCCAATTCTATGCAAACAATAAGTTTTCCCACCACAACCACACCAAACAATGTAGAAGCGTAACTGTTGATATTCAGTATAACAGCATAATTGCGAGTGATGTTGCTTTTATACAACAGTTTACTAAGGAAATGCCTAAAAACACAAAGAGTTCCCATTTTGAAAATGGGACCAAAATGAATGGTTTAAGGCCTCACCTCACAGCCTTGGTTCTGTACCATGGCCTGGCTCATGTAGATCACAGTGCCAAAAGTCTTAATGTCTTCACCCTCCCACAAACGAATAGATTCAGTGAGAATTTGTAGCTCCAGCTCCTTCCGTTTCCGCACCTCTTGACACTGGGCCTATAGCCATGGAAACATAAGGTGCAAAAATGTTTGCACAGAAACAATTCACCATTGCAATATGACATGGGACGTGTGTCACAGCAAGTAAGTCAATAACTAGATCCTGCACATAAATGTGATTCATCATATTACTTCTTTCGCCTACTTCCATTAGGGGTCGCCACAGCTGATCATCCATCTCCATACTCCTATGTCCTCTACATCTGCCTCTTACAAAATAACTACCTGCATGTCTTCCTTCACCACAGCCATAAACCTCCTCCCTGGTCTTCCTCTTTTCCTCCTTTCTGGTGGATCCATCCTCAGCATTCTCCTACCGATATACCCCTTCTCTGCACATCCCAAACCATCTCAATCGGGCCTCTCTCTCTTTGTCCCCAAAACGTCCTACATGCTCTGTACCTCTTAAACTCTAGAGACGCACATCTCACCACAGTCCTATAAACTTTCCAGTTTACTCTTGCAGATACCCTACTATCACAAATCACTCCTGCACCTCTTCTCCACCCACTCCACCCTGCCTGCACGCTTTCCTTAACTTCTCTAACACACTCTCCATTACTCTGCACTTTTGACCCCAGGTACCTAAACTTCTCCAATTTAATCACCTCTTCTCCCTACAACCGCACCACTCCACTGCCCTCCCTCTCATTCACACACATGTTCTCTGCCTTACTCCTACTGACTTTCATTCCCCTTCTCTCCAGCGTGTACCGCCACCTCTCCAGGCTCTTTCCAACCTGCTCACTACTCTCTCCACAAATTACAATATCATCCGCAAACATCATAGTCTACAGAGACTCCTGTCTGAACACGTCCGTCAACCTGTTCATCACCACTGCAAACAGGAAAGGGCTCAGAGCCGATACTTGATGCAATCGAACCTCCACCGTAAACCAGTCTGTCGTTCCTACTGCACACTTCACTGCGGTCACACTGCCCTCATACATGCCCTGCACCACCCTCGCATACTTCTGACACACCTGACTTACTCATACAATAACCACTCTCTCGGCACCCTATCGTACGCTTTCTCTAAATCCACAATTTCGTTGACCAACCTGGTTAAAAACTTCACTGCCATGTCTCCTAAACATCCATGGTTCTACTGGTATGTCATCATGTCCAAACGACTTTCTACTCCTCATCCTCTTAATAGCTGCGCTCACTTTCTCCTTACTAATCCTATCCACTTCCTGCTTCACCATTGCCACATCATCCGACCTTCTGGCCGTCTCATTTTCCTCATTCATCAGCTGCTCAAAATCCTCCCTTCATCTTCTCAACACACTCTCCTCACTAGTGAACATATTTCCATCTCCATCCTCTATTGCTCTAACTTGTAGCACATCCTTCCCTGCTCGGTCCCGCTGCCTGGCCAATCAGTATATATCCTTTTCTCCTTTCTTAGTGTCCAACTTCTCATTAAGCTCCTCATATGCATTTTCTTTGGCTTTTGCCACATCCCTCTTCACTTGCTTCCGCATCTCCTTGTACTCCTGCCTACTTTTCTCATCTCTCTGCAGATCTCAATTCTGTTTTGCCAACCTCTTTCTCCTTATGCTCTCCTGCAGTTCCTCATTCCTGTCTCTTTGTCTTCACTTCTATTTCCAGATGTCACACCAAGTACCTTTCTAGCTGTCACCCTTATCACTTCTGCAGTAGATGCCCAATCATCCAGCCTCCTTCACCACCACCAAACCCCTGTCTGACCTCTTCCCTGAACCTCGCACTACAGTCTTCCTCCTTCCGTTTACACCATCTTATTCTTCTTTTAGTCCTCACTCTCCTCCTTTTCTTCTTCACCTACAAAGTTATCCTACAGACCACCACCCGAACCATGTTTACCACTGCCATTTCCATCCTTTTAGCAAAATCTACCACCATCTACCCTTTCACATGCCTCTACTTAAGGCCATACCTACCCATCACCTCCTCATCACCTCTGTTCCCTTCACCAACATGGCCATTGAAGTCTGCCCCAATCACCAATCATTCAGTCCTAGGTACACTCTCCAACACTTCATCTAACTCACTCCAGCATTTTCCCTTCTCCTCCATCTCACAACCCACTAGTGGAGCATAAGCACTGAAGACATTTATCATCATCCCTTCAACTTCCTGCTTTAAATTCATCACTCTATCAGAATTATCCATCATATTATTACTAATATGAATAATAACAAAATATCAATAATAAAACTCACAGAAAGATTTTTGAATGTAGTCATGCACTTCTGAATTTCAGTTCGATCTGGGTGACCCTCCTAAAAGCAAAATGAACACAGTTTAATGACTTAAATTCAGTTAATAATTAATATTCATATAATTGCTAAGAGTCATTTCCTTACCTCCATGTGTCGCTCGAGTTCTTTCAGTAAAGTTGGATATTTGTCTAGTCTCATGAAAGGTTTGCTAAGGCCTGTGGTCAAAGTCAGGATGCCTGGTGAACTTGCTCCTCTACTCTCCATGAAGTCTCCTAGCTCCTCACTATGAGACAGGTAAACTCTCAGTGTGAACACTATTTTATAGAATCCAGTGGACTAATAATATTTTAAAGTAGGACAAAGTGCAGTGGCATACCTGTGGTCAGTGAGAATGTTAACAGCTGATGGATGGTTTGAGCAGTAACCTGTATACAATGCTCTCATTTTGGGCATAAGGTTTAAGAAAAAGCCTCCTACTTTCTGCTGAAGCTCTGGAAGTCTGAAACAGCCAAATGTCAAACATTTTTAAAATCACAAGTACCCCATTTAAACATCTTTCTTCTAACTGAGATTTTATCTAAAACAGAGGTTGGAATAATGATCAGGTATTAGAAAAAGGAGTAAAAGAAGAAAGGAGTGATTCTGGCTCTAGAGAAGTGAACAAAGACAACCTGTACATTTCTGTATTACAGAGATTACTTGACTTCCTAAAATTAAATCTGCTCCCCTTCCACAAACATCATCATAGATTTGGTCTAATTTCAGAAATTAAGGCTAGATCATGACATTTAAAAATGTCAATTATTACAAAAAAATTACAAATTAATATAAATTATGAGTACATACATCAAATTCTCTAAACAACTGCTGTATATACTAATCTTTATTTAGTTAAAATATCATTACATTTGACAAAGTATTGGTTATAATTGATGTACAGAGTAGCCAGTTATTAAAAGTACTCACTTAGTGCAGTCCTCAAATGACTGCACAAGAGTTTGTTGGAAGGTGCTGATTTCTTCCAGGTTCCCCAAAATGACACTGATGTCTGAAGAGCTAAGTCTAACATGAAATGAAATACATATACATATTTATTAAGAGAAATGATTCAGGCACAACAAGAAATGCAGAAGTGAGGTGGATGTCATTTAGAAATCAAAGTCAAAGAATTACTTTTCTGTGTTCTGAAGTGGCCTCAGGTAGTTAGTAAGGAGATTCTGAAGCTCTTTTGAGTACTCGGTCTCGGTTTCTAAAATGTTCTGTAGCACCTGTTGAAAGAGATGGTAGACAAGGTAAACGGATCTAAACCTACTATGGTAATACATACGGCTAATTTATTTTATAATAGCCAGGAAACTGCTTTTCTGAACACACACACACACACACACACACACACACACACACACACACACACACACACACACACACACACACACACACACACACACACACACACACACACACACACACACACACACACACACACACACACACACACACACACACACACACACACACACACACACACACACACACACACACGGTATGGCCCTTACATTTTCACTCCGTTATATTGCAGCCATTTGCTAAAATCAATTAAGTTCATTTCTTTTCCTCATTAAATGTACACATAGCACCCCATATTGACAGAAAAACACAGAATTGTTGACATTTTTGCAGATTTATTATAAAAGAAAAACTGAAATATCACATGGTCCTAAGTATTCAGACCCTTTGCTGCGACAATTATATTTAACTCAGGTGCTTTCCATTTCTTCTGATCATCCTTGAGATGGTTCTACATCTTCATTTGTGCAGCTGTGTTTGATTAAACTGATTGGACTTGATTAGGAAAGCCACACACCTGTCTATATAAGAATTACAGATCACAATGCATGTCAGAGCAAATGAGAATCATGAGGTCAAAGGAACTGCCTGAAGTGCTCAGAGACAGAATTGTGGCAAGGCACAGATCTGGCTACGGTTACAAAAATATTTCTGCTGCACTTAAGTATCCTAAAAGCACAGTGGCCTCCATAATCCTTAAATGGAAGACGTTTGGGACGACCAGATCCCTTCCTAGAGCTGGCCGGCCGGCCAAACTGAGCTATTGGGGGAGAAGAGCCTTGGTGAGAGAGGTAAAGAAGAACCCAAAGATCACTGTGGCTGACCTTCACCAGTCGGGGCTTTATGGCAGAGTGGCCCGACGGAAGCCTCTCCTCAGTGCAAGACACATAAAAGCCTGCATGGAGTTTGCTTAAAAAAAAAAAAAAAAAAAACACCTGAAGGACTCCAAGATGGTGAGAAATAAGATTCTCTGGTCTGATGAGACCACGATAGAACTTTCTGGCCTTAATTCTGAACGCGGTTTGTGTGGAGAAAACCAGGCACTGCTCATCACCTGTCCAATACAGTCCCAACAGGGAAGCATAGTGGTGGCGGCATCATGCTGTGGGGGTGTTTTTCAGCTGCAGGGACAGGATGACTGGTTGCAATCGAGGGAAAGATGAATGCGGCCAAGTACAGGGATATCCTGGACGCAAACCTTCTCCAGAGTGCTCTGGACCTCAGACTGGGCTGAAGGTTTACCTTTCAACAAGACAATGACCCTAAGCACACAGCTAAAATAACGAAGGAGTGGCTTCACAACAACTCCGTGACTGTTCTCGAATGGCCCAGCCAGAGCCCTGACTTAAACCCAATTGAGCATCTCTGGAGGAACCTAAAAATGGCTGTCCATCAACATTTACCATTCAAACTGACAGAACTGGAGAGGATCTGCAACGAGGAATGGCAAAGGATCCCCAAATCCAGGTGTGAAAAACTTGTTGCATCTTTCCCAAAAAGACTCATGGCTGTATTAGATCAATAGGGTGCTTCTACTAAATACTGAGCAAAGGGTCTGAAATCTTAGGACCATGTGATATCAGTTTTTTTCTTTTTAATAAAACTGCAACAATGTCAACAATTCTGTGTTTTTCTGTCAATATGGGGTGCTATGTGTACATTAATGAGGAAGAAAAATTAACTTAAATGATTTTAGCAAATGACTGCAATATAACAAAGGGTGAAATATGTAAGGGGGTCTAAATACATTCAGTACCCACTGTGTATGTTTATGTGTGTGTGTGGTTACACTGGAAAACACACACACACACAATCTCACAAAAGTGAGTACACCCCTTACATTTCAGCAAACATTTTAGTATACAGTATAACAGAATTGAACTCAAAGCACTACATTTTAACTGCTCAAATACAAAATACACAACTTTGTATGGTCCAGTCAAGCAGACAAAAACATGAACATGATGAATAGGACATTTATTTAAACAATAATGGCTGCATGTTGCACAATCTGCACATTAACTACTCGCAAATATATCCAAGTTTCAATTCTGTAGTATTGTCCCTTGAGAAGATTTAATAAAACGGTTTGCTGAAATGCGAGGGGCGTATCTAATTTTTGTGAGATACTACATATTGGGGAATTGTACATGTACTGTACCGTAAACTCAACAAAAATTGCTTGTCAAATGTTTTATTTTCTACATTAAACGAATAACAATAATAAAACATTTTAAAACATTATTTTTCAGTACAAACTGTTTTAAAATGTTACTCCTAACGTTTGAGCCACTTGCGGCTTCTTGCAAACTATCAGTTTTTTCAACAAACAGCTAATGTATGAGCTGTAGTAGAACCATGTTGAACATAGTTTGCATAGCTACAAAAATGGGGTTTAACATTGGTTTCCTCACAACTGAAGAGATATTTAATATATAATATAATATATAATTGTCTTTAGCTTTACTTGTAATTACATCAAAAAACCAAAAATTATGTGAGATGTGCTTTTGTTCAAGAGGACAGAATGAATACGTAAATGGGCATACGCTGATGGAGCTCCATTTATAATCTATTTCAGCACTTATATTTAATATAGAGATTGTTCCTTTTCCCTCCCGGACTAACAAGAAGCAGAAACGAACATTAAAATGTCAAAGAAAAAGAAAAGAGTCTGACAGAACCAGGACAAGCTTACATAATGTTCATATCCCTTGGGCAACTGAAACTTCACCATTAGAAGTGGACAGTAATGACATTTTACAAAATTTACTTCACAAGAAACATGAATAGTAGTTTTATTAGTCACTGTGTTATAAAGGCTAGTAAAATGGATATAAAAAGATTTAAAGAATTGTAAATAAATAGCTAAAAATTCTCACCAGGTTGTAGTAGGTTTTGCTAAGGGCAGTGGTGTCAAAACCTTTAGGTGGGCTTTTAAGAGTTCCAGATTTGGGGGAAACTTGTTTGTCTGTGACAAATAGGAAGAAAATTTCAGACTTGCACACAAATATGAGTCCCCACAGTATCAACACAAATAAGAGTTTAACATAATTGCTTTCAAAGGAATTATGTTTATTTAACATAACTAACACTTGCCACAACCTTTGACCTCTCTGACATAGTTGCTTGGAAACCAGCCAGTCTTTCCATTGAGGTTGCCCTCCCACCATCCGCCCTCTTCCATGCGGGTGACTGTGATGAGGTCACCCTTGGTGAAGGAGAGCTCATCCTCATTGGTCTGCTGGAAGTTGAAGCGAGCTTTCACCAACAACTGGCTGTTACTATTCTCTGTCATATCCTAAAACAAGAAAGATGACAGAATGCAGACAAATGTCACTGCTAGTAACTGCTATGTTGCTAATTACAACAAATTGACCATGCTAAACCTTAAACTAAAATGGTACTTCTGGCTCTTTTAAAATACAAATATTCATCTAGTATAAGATGTTAGTGCACTTTAGAATCAATTAGCTGTTAATTTCAACAAAACAGAACTTATTAATCAGTTGCATAGGAACCATACAGTTTTTGGAATATGGTATGGGCTATAATCTGTATTAAGATTATATTTTACATTTTAATTCTGTTTATGAAGCCTATGCATTTAAAATAATTATAGGTTCTTGTCTCCTTCACACATGCTGCTGGTAAGTTAATTACATTTTTTGTGTCATATTATACAATGTATAATATTCTCTTTTCTCACTAAACAATAATTTTTTAAGTTAACAAATAGAAAATCCTTTACAATGAAAAATGATATCAAAATATCTCTAAATCTGAGAGAAAGTCATCCTGCCTAATGATTTGCTCTTCACTAATGAAAAGCATGCTACCAACCAGGGAGATTGAAAACAAGCATGTGCTCCCACTTACATGTTTTTCAAACAACGGCTCATTTTGAGTAACAGGGCAATTGAGGGCACTTGAGGGAAAGTACCATCTACCTTCTTTCACATAATTGAGCCCAAAGACACAAATAATTGGTATGAGTTAATCTGATCTCTGACCCATGAACATGGCCAAATATAGCCCTGTTGCCTCCCGGCCATAGATGGCTGTGGTATCATTGTGATTCAAACTTGCATTAATCGAGAGCACTTTCAAACACCTTTATATAGGCTGGGTGTGCCAACGGTAAAACTGAAATAAGAAAAGGATAAGCAAAGAAAGTGCCTGTTTGTGAGCTTGTTTTATGATCAGATTTGCTAGTTTGGAACTTGACAAATGTGAGTCATTATCCAGCCTCCCACTACCCACCAGGCTTCGGAACTGGTTATGGAGAAGTTTGGATGACCGGCCGAGTGAGGTCTGTGAAACCAGAGATTCAAAAGACTTGATGCGATGAGCGGTAGAATGACGGGTGCATACAGAATCACTGCCAATGCCAATATCTGGTTCAGAACAAGCAAACAAAAAGATTATGTCGAAGAATAGCCAAGGCTGGTCAGTAGAACATGGCATACAATATTTCTAACAGTGGTAGAGAGGCATGTTATAATTAATAGGGATGATGAGAAGAGGCAAATATTCAAATAAAGTGTTATATTCAAAAATGGCGTGTTTTAATCATAATAGATATTGATATCTGGCATGTTAACCAGCCATTAAGTTAAAACCATCCTCAACAACTTTCCATGTCACAAATCACTTTTAACAGTTTAAACAGTCATGAACACTGCGTGCATAGACTACAGTAATGTATGAAACTCACCTGCAGTTACTTTGTTGAGAGCCACCAATGTGGTAAGAACTTTACTGAAGTTCTGGCCTTGCAGCAGGTCACTTGTTTCAAATGGCTACAGAGACAGAAAACCAGATGTGAATCAGAAACTATCTAGACTACATTTCTATTGTGCATATATAACCTTTAATAATTATAATAAATAAATAGAAAACAATATGTTTTACCAGCAGGTCAGAAATGTAGATTTATTTCCGACCCACACCTTGTCAACAATAGTGTCTTTCAACTTCAGTAATTTTCCAAATTCAACCATTTATTTCTTTTCATAATCTAGAAAACATTGTACATGCTTTTTATATGATCCCATCTAGACTACTAGAGTATAATGTTATTCATCCATTTTTTTATATTCATGTACACATACACTGCGTGGCAAACACCCAGTCTTTTATCTTTTTTAAAAAAAGACACATGCATGTTCCTTTTGTTTATATGCAACGAACCAGGTAATTGTGTCTGTATGGAGGTTTACTTTGACCAAACACACACATAAAAGGTACAGATTATAAACTTTATTTTCTTTAAGAGATGATTTAAAATCATCTCTTAGAATGAATAACAGCACTCTTGGCATCCAGACAGTTACGGTAGTTTCTCTTAACATTCAGCTAAAATACTTTGCTATGCCTATTGTAAAACTTGCCATTTGTAAAATGTTGCATTTCTTTCTGACACTGCATTCCAGTTCATCCCAGAGCAGTTGAATAGGATTTAGGTCCAGTGACGGAACAGACCATCCACAATAGATAACACTCCAGCAGACTCTTTACTCTAAATAATGCCAACAGTGCATGTACATGCATGAACATGTACTTAAGGTCATTGGTATGTTGTATGATAAGTTGGTTCCGATTAGCCACAGGCCAGAAGGAATTGTGTGGCATTGAATTATGGAATGGTAGCCATGTTGGACCGATATTCCTCACACCCGGATTAAGTCTCCACCTTCCCTGCTCCATGTTTGACTGTGGCTGTGAGGTAACATCTGTGAGGTAACATCATCTCTCCTGTTCCCTATCTACATAAGTTTTACTGTTAAGTGCTAAATATGTCAATTCGTTTACAGAAATGTATTCCAGCCATTCACTGTAATTTTTTTATGTTTTTGACGACTTTTATACAACAATAACAATAGGGGAGGGAAAAAAAACAAAAAAAACAATCGAGTATTTAATTTTTTTGTTATTAAAAAAATGGTTGTTGATCAACAGTTTCTTTCTTTCAGCTTCTCCCATTAGGGGTCGCCACAGCGGATCATCCACATGTTTGATTTGGCACTTTTTACGCTGGATGCCCTTCCTAACGCAACCCTCCCCATTTATCCGGGCTTGGGACCGGCACTGAGAGGGCACTGGCTTGTGCAACTCTAATGGCTGGGGTTGGTTCCCTGACCGGGGATCGAACCCGGGCCGCAGCGGTGAGCGCACAGCATCCTAACCACTAGACCACCAGGGAACCCCATTCAACCCCAACTGTTGATCAACAGTAAATATAAATAAATAAATAAATAAATAAATAAATAAATAAATAAAACATTGTACATTAAAGTACAGTGTATTCTGCAGATATTCTCCAATGTGACCAGGACCCAGAAAAAAAAATTATTACTAAAGATTGATTAATAGAGGAGCAGATGGGTAAATGGATAAGCAATTCAGGGTGAACTCCAATCCGTACCTTTAGGCTCTGGGAGCTGTCAAGTGTAAATTGTGCAAAACAAATTAATTTGCAGCAATATTTGATGGGAAATGAAGAGTTTAGTCGTTGTCTTGTTCTCAGTCGGATCACTCTAAATGGTGCAGCTACATTTTTGCCTTTACCTACATCATACTGCTTAACTTTCTAATGCTGGGAATAAGGAATCAAATCTCCTAGCATATAATATTAATGTAACCCTACTGTACTGTTATATAATGAAGTGAAAAGCAATGCCTAGACTATGAGGGGTAGTAAAAATCACCATACAGCCCGATGTCTGCAAGCTCCTCTGATTTATTAATATTGCGAGGATCTTCTGATGTGTACATGCATTGTTTTTCTCTAATCTAGTTATGAAGAGCAATGAACTTCCTGTGGTCAGACTTGTCCTTGAATTTACTTTTAAAATGTTGGTCCTAAAGTTAGATAGATCCTAAAGATCTGTTGCAGTGCTACATACTACAAATTTGGGCAAAAGCATAAGCAAAGTGGGGTAAATAATTTCAGCAAAGAGTACATCTCATCTGAGAAAAACAGTGCCTCGTGAAACAGATACAGTTTCAACACAATCACTATTTTAATCATTTTATATTTGTCCCTTTTGACTGTGGTAACAAATACAGTGTTTCGTATTAAAACAAACAAAAAAAATATATTTTAGAGGTATTGCGGACTAAATGTTTTGCAATCTTTGTGAAATTAAAAACACAGTGCATCCGGAAATTATTTCCACATTTTATTTGTTACAGCCTTATTCCGATTGTATTTAATTCATTATTTTCTTAAAAATAATAATAATTCACATAAGTATTCACAGCCTTTGTCGTGACACCCAAAATTGAGCTTTCTGTTTTCACTGATCATCCTTGAGATGCTTCTACAACTTGATTGGAGTCCACCTGTGGTAAATTCAGTTGATTGGACATATATGAGGTCCCACAGTTAACAGTGCATGTCAGAGCACAAACCAAGCCATGAAGTCCAAAGAATTGTCTGTAGACCTTCAAGACAATTGTATCGAGGAACAGAAAAATTTCTGCAGCATTTAAGGTTCCAATGAGCACAATGGCCTCCATCATCCTTAAATGGGAGAATTTTCTCACCACCAGGACATTTCCTAGAAAAGGCCGCATGGCCAAACATCGATTGCAGGAGAAGGGCCATAGCCAGGGAGGTGACCAAGAACCCAATGGTCACTCTGAAAGAGCTCCAGCATTTCTCTATAGAGAGAGAAGAACCTTCCAGAAGAACAACCATCTCTGCAACACTCAACCAATTCGGCCTGTATGGTATAGTGACCAGATGGAAGCCGCTTTTTCCAGACCATGAGAAACAAAGATTGAACTTTTTGGCCTGAACAGAATGCATCATGTCTGGAGGAAACCAGGCTCCACTCATCACCTGGTCAATACCATCCCTACAGTAAAGCATGGTGGTGGCAGCATCATGCTGTGCTGCAGAAACTAGGAGACTAGTCAGGATTGAGCGAAAGATGAATGCAGCAATGTACAAAGACATCCTTGATGGAAACCTGATTCAGAGCACTCTGGACCTCAGACTGGGGCGACTGTTCATCTTCCAACAGGACAACAACCCTAAGCACACAGCCAAGATAACAAATGTGTGGATACAGGAAGACTCTGTGAATGTGCTTGAGTGGCCCGGCCAGAGCCCAGACTTGAACCAGATAAAAAATTATCTGGAGAAATCTGAAAGTGGCTGTGCACCAACGCACATCATCCAACCTAATGGGGTTTGAGAGGTTCTGCACAAAAGAATGAAAGAACCTGCCCAAAAATTGCCAAGCTTGTAGCATCACACTCAAAGACTTCAGGCTGTAATAAGTGCAAGAGGCTGTGAATACTTATGTATATGTGATTTCTTTTTGTTTGTTTTTTTTATACATTTGCAAAAATTTCAAAAATACGTCTTTCATATTGTCATTATGGGGGGGGGGGGGGGGGGGTTTCCTAGAATTTAAAGAAAAATAAGGGTTTTTGGAATGAAGCTGTAACATGACAAAATCTGGAAAAAAATACTTTCCGGATGCACTGTATAACTGCATTAATACATAACTGCACAGACCTACAAAGATGTGTTTTTCTTCATCTAGTGTTCTTCATCTAATGCTCTGTTGAATAAGCTGATTATGTCAAAAAGCAAGGTAACTTCATAAACCAGGCTTATTTCAAAATTGTTCATTCAGATCAATTTCAGCTCCACAAAGGAAGCTGGTCTTCAGCCCTACTCACTTACTAAAGCAACATGTATATTTAATCTGATATGCATCAGGCTAATCTTAAAAGAATAGTTTGTCAATTCAAACAAAAGGTTTAGCTCAAAAAGCTTCATCATGCATACAAACACAAAAAAAGGAAAGTACTGTAAAGTATTTATCATACAAACAGATGAGGAAAAAGAACAAGAGGAACTTTTCTTACACTGGATGTCTGGATTCCTAAACAGTGTAGCCCAATCAGACTTTTGACCTTGCTGAAGTCTTGACCTTGTTCAGATCAATTCCAAATTCAAAAACACAGTTCGTTTTCTGGAAATGATGCCAAATCTATACAAATCTTACATTGTCTGAGAGTCACACTGATGTTTAGACAACCCTACAAGATAATGTACTTTGTTTAATAAAGCATTAAAAACAAAACAGGTCAAAATGTCAACACACATCGCAATATAATCAAAGAGAGGTTAAAGTGACCAGCAAGTATGTGGAATTGTCCGAATGTCCGACAGCCCCACCTTACAAACTATTTGGTTCATTTGATTATAATGTGTGATTAATGCTACATATACACTCAGACAAATCTGGAGTATAGTAAACAACCTAGCTAGGTATGAAAACAGAAGATGAGTTTTGAAGCCATAATCTTGGATTTTCTAACAGACTATTGCTGTGGAATCAGTAGCCTATATAGTCTTGAAGGCAGAAATGTTAGTCAGCTTTTTTTTTTTTTTTAAACACACGACAGCAACGATGCAGAGCCGAACACACTAGATTCTCAAAAACAGCGTTCAACATGGACAAAGAGGGGCTTGTGTATACATGGCCCAGCTGCCCTTATGCAATGCCAGGACACTGCAACTTGTCAGCACTCTACATACATTTGAGAATCCTCCCGTATCCTGCATAGTGCATGTTTAAAAATGCACCAGGTACTCACCAAAGAAATAAATGATAAACATTGAAAATTTGGTTGCATCTTGATTTGTGGCCAAATTGTAAAACATGTGCTCCTCAAGGAGCAATTTGAAAGCAAGCCAAAAATAGTGTCATTAAACATTTACACTGCTATTTTTCAGTCATTACACAGTTAAGAGATGAGGCAGTGATGGACTAAACCCCATCTTCTTTCAACACACACACTCAAGTATATAGGCTACATCCGAACCCATCTGGCTCTGTAATAAATGCGCATAATTCAGCACGATGCAATCTGGCCCTTTGTACTCTGGCTTAATGAAATATATAGGCACATATATCCCACAAACAACAGTTTCACCTGGCAGACATTTAACTAGAATTCATTATACCAAATGAAACAATGGATATCTTCCAGAGCAAAAACTGCAGCAATGTAGAGCATTGTTGTTGTTGTGGTTTTCCCTCATTCTGGGCAGTGTTTTGTGATTTATTGCTGAAATATGCATACAGGTCAAATTGATTAGCATGATGCAAAATGATTGAAAGTGGTTTTATGGAGCAGTGATCACCCAGTGAGCAGTTTGTGTTGTGAAAGCTGAGATGAGTAACATTTTTTGTAACTGATATGAGAACATTTGAAACATAAAGGATCTCAGTGAGCACAAAGCAGATGAAATATCTACATGATATCAACCTTAGAATGTTTCACAGTAGCATCATCAGTATTGTAAAGACCAAATGCACAATATTATACATACATACATACTGAATCTTTTAGAGGAACAAAGCCATGTCTTTGGCGCTCAGTTCATGGCTGTGCCTCCTACTGTCAGCCTCCGACCTCCAGACTCCTTTGTTAATTGTTTTTTTTTTTTCTACAGTAACATGGTGCTACTCATAACGTTTGCCGTTACACCATCTCAATTCTGACAATCCTGATATGTGGCTGTTATTGTTGCACAAATGAAAATCCAAATCAACTCACCTCGACCCGAAACGCGGCGCAACCTTTCAAAAACTCCTTTATGTTGCTCAGACATTCGCTGTCGTTCTTGGGCTCCTGAAACACCTGGAGAAAAGAAGAATAGAGCAAGAAGAGTGAGCCCGGAGCGCGACTTTCTCCCTCTTAGGTTGTGTAAAATCTGGAGCGAAATGCGCTTCCGATACTCTATTATTCCTCATGAGTGTCCCGGGATGAGCAGACTCCTGCGCGTCCAGCGCTTACCTCAAATAAATACCCACTCTAGGAAGTGAGGGGAGGGGAAACGGAAATGACGTTGCAGCGTGGAACCAAGAAGACCCGTCCATGGGTTATCAGGCGGGGAAAATTAAAAAGAGCGCTCTGATTTAAACTGGTTCAGTATGCTGAAGCATATTTCATTGCCAAAATTCATACAGAAATGCATGTAGGTTTACAAGGCTAACAACAAACCATTATTAGTTTTGAGAATTAGTTTTTGTTTAGAAAAAGATCAATCAGTTGTTCAATTTAATTCATTGAACATTGTCCCAAAACCAGAGGTGGGAACTAATGAAGTACAAATACTTTGATACTGTACTTAAGTAGCTTTTTTTTTTGTATCAGTACTCTACTTTACTATTTTTTTTTTGGACAACTATTATTCACTCATTAAGCTTTTACACAAATATCTGTACTTCTAATATTTACATTTTCAAAACAGGCTCATTACTTTAGTTTATTTGCGATTTGGTGAAATGTCAATATTTTGTCTTCTCATCGTGCACCGTTTCAGCCCATCAACCTGTTTCCTGTCATTGAGCAGCTTTTTCAATTCAGTGGTGTATCATTTCCTTGCTCTTACACACCACGGATGTAGACTAGTTTAAGAAGCAAACCGTGAGCAAGACAAAAAGTATAGGGTTAACATGGATGAGACAGAGGGAGTCAGTGATGTAAACCTGGCTGAAAACAGAGACATTCCTGATCATTATCATCTTTTCTCTGCCTTTGTTCTATATTGTGGTTGTTCAGCCTGGACACATGCATTAGGTAACAAAATGTTTTATTCGTTTTGTATTAATATGTTAATTAAGGATGTCAAAATGCAAATAAATTTTGACGGGCGATAAATGCAGCGCGCATTTCTATTTGACCATTTTTATTTAAAATATAAAGAAATAAATATAAAAAAGGCAAAACTAAAAGCTTCGGCACAACACACGTTTATTAACGACTTTCTTTCTTTACTCAGATATGATAAACAAATAAACTCCACCGAAAAAAAATTGCAATCAGTAAACATTTGTTTTACTGATGCACCAAATTTCAAATCAGCACCAAAATCCGCTATGAAGCACAAATCCGACAAGTTACCCTTCGAAGTCGACAAACGCGCTGTCGCGTTTTTTATATTTATATATTTATATTTTGAATAAAAATGGTCAAATAGAAATTAACATTAATTGCACGTTAATAAAACCAGTGCCATCAAAATTAATTAGCATTTTGAAATCCTCAATTAATATATTAATAGAAAACTAATAAAACATTTTGTTACCTAATGCATGTGTAAAAAGAATCTCTAAAGGGTCTACTTTTATTCGTACACTCATAATAACAACAAAACGCTGTGCTTTTGTTAAAAATAAAACAAACAGACAGGGGGCGCTTTCTGCCATCTTTGTCATCTCTCTTCACAGACACACAAATAAAACAACTTAAATCTCAGTAAATACTTGCCTCACAGACATAAATATATGTATAAAAAGCTCGGAAAATGTACTTTTAAATAAACAAATTTACATCGAATACAAATATTCTCTGATCATGTAATCCATATTAAAGTTATAAGAGGTACAGTTTCTCCGGTATCACTTCATTACCCGTCCGTGTGGAAACATAGCAAAGGTTCCGTTTGGTGTCCTGATCATTTATGTAATCTAATATATGTTGATTAGAGTATTAAAAACGTTTAAAGTATTAATTTAAGGGGCATTTAGAACAGATCAAAATGTGAATCGTGAGTTAACTCATGACAAGAATGCGATTATTCATGATTAAATATTTTAATCGATTGACAGCCCTAATATTAATATGACGTGTGGTCCAGTTAAGAGCGTGACACTAAAACAGGTAGTAGTAATGGCTACATTTTACTTAAGTACATGTCAAAAACTATAAAAGTATAGTCAGGTATTTTGAAACATTATCTGTACTTCTACTTAAGTGAAGGATGTGTGTACTTTTGCCAGATGTGTGGTGTCAGTTTGGAAGTCCATGACAGTCTATTCTATTAACTTTACAGCAATTAGAATAGACATATTTCTGTCTTACATATCCACAATTCCAAAAAATAAATAATAAAATAGGATCTAACTAAATGGCCAACTGTATAATAAAATGTGTATCTTAAATATAAGTCCTCTCTTTAATACCATCCTTTCAGCCTTACAGACGTAATAATTGAGGAAGTGAGGTGTCCCATTTCCCATTATAGATTTCAAAAGGTGCTCACAAGCGCCCCCTTTACCCTCTGCTGCTCACTTAAACGGATCTCGTTTTCATCATTGGTCTCTGCCTTCAAACCCTTTGTGATTATTTGCAAGTATTTGTTTTAATAAATCGGTTTGTTGTTAGAAAGGCAAGGCAGGTGCAACAACATTAGATCAAGTCATTGGCAAAATATTATTGAAATAATGGTGGGTCCTTAATTTTACCTATGAAGTTTGGTCTCTAGACAGATGTGCAATCCCACAGTTCAAAACAAACAGACCCACACATCATGCCTTTTGTTCAAAAGACAGATAATGTCATCCATCATTGCTAGACTTCAGGGGGTTAACTGGCTCCTAAGAACCTTATCTTTGCATACTGTAAGATTATTATCAGAAGCCACAGGACGGCTTTACAAAAGATTTGAAGAAATCTTAAGTGAATAAAATACACCAATGGATTGAATCAGAAAATATGACATATATAGTCCAAGATCAATTCTGCATTTCGGTACATACCAACCTGATTACAATTCTTAGTATAGGATCAGTGTATCCACCTTTTGCAGTGTAACAATTTAAGAAAATGATTTAATGATTTTAGCAACATTTTGTCAATGTCTCAGCGAAAGCATTTGACACTTTTACAAAATATTTTATCTTTATTTCAACCCTTGCTTAATGGTCAAAATGTTTGCACACCTATAGCTAAATGATGTTGTTGTTTTATCTGTAATCTATAGATTTAACAATTTAAGTGTTCCATATGATTGTCCATGAATCCTTGAATGTTTTGTGTAGCTTCTCTGTCTGAGTGGGCTCAAAAGTAGAAAGCTATACCCTTTAAAAACACAAAGAGAGGTGTTTTTTGTTTTTTTTTTCTTTCTAAAAGAAAACACCATTTCAGTCCACAGTATGTCCTCTAGCCCAATGCAGTCATCATGCTGTACTCGTGCATGGCTTTGTCTAAATGTGTGTTATACAGGCAGGATGAAAAATGAACAAGGTGTCAGATCACTATAATGTGCTCATAAACCACCTGCAAAATACTTGAAATAGCACAGCGGTTTTTAATAGTCCACCTGTGACATTTACAGCTTTGAACAGCGAATTGACGCTGGTAATATTCAACGTTTTAAATGCTGTTATAGTCTAGCTCTTAATCTATTGAACACTGACATTATCCATGACAGTCTATTCCCAAAATGTGGACTAATATTGAATATCAACAGACATGGCCTAGCCTGACTATCACCAGACGTAGCGCACACGTCTTTCTAGAACAAAATGTGATCGTATTGACTAGGTTTGTTCGTGGCAATTTTTTTTTTTTACCTTTCACAGATGACCTACATCGCAACACAATGCACACAGGCCTGTTTTAGTACATAACAAGAATATAAAGGTAAACCCGCAGGCCTGTAGAAATCAGACTGGAGCGCAATTTGCTTTAACGCGTCCGCAGGATTCAGGTGCCATCTGGATGTAAGAAACGTACTGCGCTTATCATCTTATCGAAATGGCTTATAAAACAGGCACACACGCAAGTCTGTGTGTTTTTGCGGAGTGTAAAAAGAAACACAATACGATTGTACAGAAAGAGTGATAATTAACGGGCATCCCGGCGCTTACTTGCTCGGTGATACCGGGGCGCAGGCGCTCGATCAGCCTGCAAAGCACGACTCCGTCCTTCAGCGCGCACTGCAGAAACGCGGCCGGGTCTGATACGCTCTTCTTCGGGGACTCCATAACCCCGAGCGTTATGAGCCATGTAACCGTCTGCTCTGCCGGATTCATGATCCAACGCCTCGAATACCCTTGTCCCCAGGCGTTATTATGAAGGGAATATAATTAAAGGAATGGTTAGCAGCCGGCCGTTGCGTTAAGCGTCACCATTTTCCGTGCAGCCGCCCGTCTGAATGTGGCGCATCACGTAGGATGTCTGTCCTTCAGAGCGCTGAAGAGCTTCTCGAAATATCATCAACGATGGGACTGTCAAAACGCTTTTAGCAGGCAGACACTGCTCTCCACCTGCTTCGTCTGCTTCTTTACCTTTCTTCTGCCAAATGACATCACTGACTGTGTGTGTGTGTGTGTGTGTGTGTGTGTGTGTGTGCGTGCGTGCGTGCGTGTCAGCACCTATGCCTTCACAGAATTTGCTTGTTCATTTACTGGGTTTTTACATGAATTTACATAGATATTACAAAGTAATCTATTGCAAATTCTGCTGTAATGTAGATATCGTCAAACCCATTAAGGGCCTGAGAAAAAAAATGTATAAGGCTATTCCACACCTAATGTGCCCTGCGCATGGTGTTATCAAAATCCCAACCTCGCTCCTCCTACAAGAACATATTCTATAGGCTCCATTTCTTTTCTTTTCTATTTTTTTTTCTTCACCGCTATTTCACTAGGTGACCTTAGGGAGGCGCTATCAAACCTACAAAACAAGAGAAAGCGCATACAGCAATATATAGCAAATATCAAATTTCGTGGGGAAAAATATATACTTTCCATTAAGCCAAATAATCTAAACAAGAAGTAATGATTATTAATTACTACTATCGTTTTTGTTACTGAGTCTGCACTAATCATTTAAACACTTTTCATGTTACGATATCGAAAACGAGTTATTTTAGTAATATTAATGAAAATATCTCTGAATTGTTAGAACCATGTGAGTTAAAAAAAATCATTCTTTGAATATTTACTGTTTCAGTTTTTTTTTTACAATTTTGCAGACAAATATTACATAGTCTACATATTCAATACATCCATAAATTACATGACTGATGTAGATACAAAAGAGAGCATGCATTCTCTATGGCATCACCTGCCAAGATACCTGGAGGAATCTCAATTCCCATTGGGTCACCATGGATACTAGTAGAGGTTCAGGATTCTCTGGAGTGTTAGGATGAGAGAGCTTGCACTCCTGTGGTTGGGAGCGCAGAATAGCAAGCTTGTCATGGGAATAACCAGGATCCCACAGGTCAGTCAGCAGGAGTTGTAACCAAGGGAGCTTCTTCAAAGACTTCCTACTAGTATATTTACTACATATTCCCTTTTATATTTATTGTATACCATATATACTATTGTATGTTCCAACATTGTATTTGCCTCCAATATTTATCACCAGACACCATATCTTTATTTTACCTTTTGACTGTCAGACTATTCACATGTAATACTACTGCAATATTACAGTGTCAGTGATGAATGCTGGAATGTGCTTTGGTTATATTTGAGAATCTATATCTCTGCAATGAGCGTGTGTGTGTGTGTGTGTGTGTGTGTGTGTGTGTGTGTGTGTGTGTGTGTGTGTGTGTTGGGGTGTATTGTGTATGTGTGTGTTAATGTTTAAGACATTGAGAGGTTTGTTGTGGGCATTGTTATTGATTTTTTTTATCACTAGATGTTCTTTATTGATTTATGGCAATGCAGTATGCATGCATCACACTCCTGCAGCCTCATGTGTAGGAGACATAATAACGCCATAACTCAAGATATTATGTTAAGATGTGACGTAAACAAACCGTCAGACATCATTAAACACAAACGCCTTGCTAACACAATGCAATCTCTCTGGTGTGGTTGTGTCACCCGGCAAATCCACTTTGCATTCAAATGAGCTTCACTCCTCAAGTCTCATATCTAAAACGTGTAAATCCCTCATTTTGCCTCACTCCCTTTTTTGTTCTCTCTTCAGTTCTCTCTTTATCTCTTTTGCATTTTTTTTTTATATTCTGGTATGCACTCTTACTCTCAGTCATTCTTTTGCCCAATCCCAACATGCAGGTTCTTGGTTTCAGTGATTATGATCATGCCCAGGTGTGTTTCCACTCAGTAGAGTGATTAATGCTTCAGAGGTCACAATTTGCACATGGTCTATCTGAATTGTGAAACCATGATGAACAGAGGGGAGTGAAAACTAGAAACGCAGCTGCACAAATGGGATAAGAGTGAGCTAAAAGGTCACATTCTTACTATGTACTAAGTATAGGGACTCTATCTCTGACACATTATTTCCTTTAAAATATTTTATTCATTCTGGGATTTACACGATGAGTGTGTTCGGAATGGGTGGTGTGAATTGAATAGCTGTATTATTATTCATTTGTATTGTTTAGATGTCACCACTCAAAAGCCATCAATACAATCATGTGATAAGTAATTGTAATAGAGTAAAACAAGTTTAATCATTAAATTCTGTGTGTACCATCCATTCAGAAAACCTTAGCAGAAATAAAGTGAAAGTGTAGAGCAAAAGAGATGTGATCTTGTAGTTTACTTATTTATGCAGACCTTACTAGCACAGTGTATAGTGTTTACACTTTATTATTAGACTCATCAAAGTCTGATCCTATTTTGTCTTAATCCTTTCACAACTTGATTTACTGAGTAATCAGTATGCAGACAAGGGAGTTCATACAGTTGTATCTCTATAAATCGTATGACACATTAAAGTGCATAACATTTTTTTCTTCTTTTGAGTTATTCATGAAGTGCTGGTGTCAGACAACAGCCTTCCAGTATGATGATAGATAGAAATAGAGTGGTTTATAAATTCCCAAGAGGAAAAGGAGTAAGAAGACTAGACATTGGTGGTATCCACATGCTCCTGCTTTAAGTGAAGATGTGTTTTTGGCTATCTCTCTATCGCAAGGTGTATTGACTGTAGATTATCTACATGGGACATATGTAAATATCTAAAATGGCAGTGCATGAAAAAAATGTCATCTGTAGATGATGTCTACAGTTTCAAACACACCTCCAGGAATCTGTTTTGTGATTTTTCTTTTTTTCTTTCAGGAAATTAGGCTGTGTGTAGGAGACAAGAGTCACCTAAATATCTTCCAGCAACCTTCTTAAAAGTAGTAGAGTTTTCTTGGCTGTCGCCTTTTCGCATTTAGACCCGTTCCAGCTGTGACACTGCCGCTGCACAGGGACTCAGTGTAGTGTATCTGTAGCCCTGCCCTCGCGCGCTCCCCGCGCTCAAAGTGTGTGTGTGCGCGCGCGTGTGTGTGCGCGAGCACGCGCGTGACCCGCTAATTCTGTTTACCGCGGAGCAGCGGAGCAGCGGAGCGCACTAGCACCATGATGGATTACTGAAAGGACTAAAACAGAACCATGCCTACTGTGTTTTATGAAAAAGAGGAAACGTGCAGGAATTTTTGCATGCGTTGGTACTCATCACGCGTAAGCAAAAAACAACAACTGTAATTAATAATTTGCTGCAATGTAAATTATATGTAGCTAGATTTTCTTTGCTTTTTTTCCCCACAAAAATCTAACATTGCATTAAGTTTTTGATGCAGGGTTTCTAATAAAGCTTTATCCAGGATATGAAAGTTTTTATGCACCAAGCTGTTGCTCAGATTTCGTGTTGTGTTGTGTTGATTGAGTTGGGACAATGCCGGTGTTGGGATTGCAGTGTTTACCGCAGTTTTGTCAGTTGAAACTGTTTTCCGGTTGAAGGTGCGCTCAGCGCAGTTCTTGTGTTTTCGGTTTTGCTCTGTGGCTGAAGTTTGAAATATTCAAATGTAAACATTCAAGCCTAGACTTCCTTTGCTGTGTCAGTGCAGGGCTGGTGCACTCCGTCATCCGGATCTCTCAGTGTCCCCGCACGGCTCTCAGCGGGTCTCCGTGCCGCGTATGGAGCAGCCGGTAACGTGCAGAGGAGCCGCTGGAACCGCAGTGGTCTGAACCGATAGCGTTTGCGCAAACTGATGTCGGCAGCTGGCTATGCACACACATCAGCACCTGCTCCGAGGAAGAACAGTCTGAAGAAGATTGGAAAGGTGGTGAATCACAACAACCCCCGTAGGCGTTTTCGAGCAGAACAGAGCAGATCTGCTTGGATAAGTAAGTGATCAAATCACCATCAGTGAAATGCACAAGTCGGGTTTTTTTTCCTTCTGTCTCACTCTGTCTTGCACTTATAGTCTACTACTCACTACAGCAAGTTGAGTCATGCTTTCAGACAGGAAAACATACAAAGAGGTGTATAAAACGCAGGTGTTGGGGTTGTTGAGAGAGTGAAATGAATGCAATGAAATAAGATGAATTATAGTAAGAATCTGTGGGATACTTTAAAGTATTGTGGTTAACTTCCATATTGCTTTTCTGTCAGTCTCTCAGTTAGGTGTGTGTGTGTGTGTGTGTGTGTGTGTGTGTGTGTGTGTGTGTGTGTGTGTGTGTGTGTGTGTGTGTGTGTGTTTGAGTGAAAGAGAAAAGAGAAACATTTTAATGAGGCCTACCTATTGCTCTAAAGAGATGATGTACCAGTTATTCAGTGTTGTAATAATGGATCTAGAGGATAAAGCACTCCTGTTCCTGTCCTTCCCCTTATAAATAGATGTTACCTACAATGTCATCTACAATGGAAACCATAAACACTTCATTCCTTCATTCATGTAATGTCTAAAAAGGTTGAAGACACCTGTGCTGGTATTTTTGGTCAGCTCTTCAATACAAAACTCGGCTTAATCCACTACTCCTGCAAAAACATGAATAAAAAAAAACATTGAACACATTTGACTCGTCTTGTTAGAAGCTCTTTGTTATGGCCTGTCCCCAAAGAGCTCCAATGCACATTAACCACCGTATTTTACAACAGTTTAATGGGCCTTTGAAAGTGCCCTATCTTTTGCAACACACAATGATCTAATCTAAACACAACATGTAATTTCAGTTGCAGTTAATATTTAGGGAATTTTAAGCTACACGTTTTGCGATGCTCTCCGGAAGGCCTTCTTTGTGGCACCACCTACAGACAGCTTGTTGTTATGAGCATTATGTTTGAACAGTTGATTATAACCCTCTAAAACCACAAGATAATCTAAACCAGAGGTCACCAACCTTTTTGAAACTGAGAGCTACTTCTTGGGTACTGATTAATATGAAGGGCTACCAGTTTAATACACACAGTTTTTAGTTTGATCTGAAATAACAAATTTGCTCAATTTACCATTTATTATATGTTATAATTAATAATTAATGATATTCATCTATGTGAAGACACTGATCATGTTAATGATTTCTCATTATAATTATCAACAATGATTTAACAAAGTAGGAAACAGCTATTTTCAGAAAAGGCCCACGGGCTACATATGTGGTCCTTGCGGGCACCACATTAATGACCCCTGATCTAAACTTTATAGTTCTAAAGATATGTGAGACCATTTTCTCTTTAGGTGGAGGTGTAGTTTATGCTCATGTCACATGTGACACTAATGAACCTACCTGCATATTTCTTACAACTATTCTTATTATTATTACAACTATTACAATTACAATTATTACTTGCATGTTTATTACAATCATGTGCCTTTTTTGTGTTGTGGGTTCTTTTGTTTTTTTCCCTATTCTAATGAATGACAAACAGATTTTAACTGGATAAACATTTTTTTAATCCAGGCTCTAAAATTATCTACACTACTCTATACAACCAGAACAGGATTCACTAGAGTCCATCCTGTAGCCTCACCCACAACATGCTCCCCAAGGCACACCTGTGTGTGACCTGCCAGTGCTGTTTACCATGGAGTACACACTCATATGCACACCATTAAAGTTAACTAAACTATCTAATTGTGGTGTAATTGCAAGGTGATGAGTTGGAGAATCGAATTACAGAGGTTTTTTACAGGAAAAGAATACAGCAACTTTTACTGGATTAAAACAGGATTTTTTATAACACTATACTATTAATTAGGGAGTCAAACTTCATGTTCTATAAATGTATATAGTGTTAAATCCTTCAGTAACATTCCCAAAATACCTTTAGTTGCAGACGCTACAGCCCTGGTTCAGTCATGTTTGTTTATAACATAATGTTACACAATGGCAAGTAGGAGTTGAGTGGGAGTGGAAAATTCTAAGTTTCCAAATGATAATTACATTTCATACGAATGCATTGTAAAAGCGGAAACATGCCTACTGAGGATTTATGTGAGTAAGAAGTAAAACTAGAGCAAATTTTTATGTTGCATTGTGTTTTTGTTTCCCTAGATGTGTTTTGGAGGTAAATGTGGTTATAATTAATGCCTTAATTCAGTACTCAAATCGAAGCTGAAAACTGTATTGTTATTGTGGTGTTTAAATTATAAGGATATTAAAACTAGAGTTGTCTTCACTAAATGAGAGAGGCATATTTGCATAGTGACTGTGAGTGGCCTGTGGCTACAGTCCACTAGAGTCCCAAGGTAACAACCAAAATTGAAAATCTTCATTCTTGATTTTCGGTACCCTGGAACACTGGGCACAAGACAGGAAAACATAGACTTGGATGTGCTGCTGAGCCACCCAACCCCACATCTGCTGTTCTAAATCGAATTTCATTATATGAAACAATTGCAGAGTCTTTTGACATATTTTTAGTACATTGCATGCCATTTGGGATGATGCACACTGCCCTGCAGGAAGCTAAATCTTGCTAATGAACGCAACGTCATCATCATTGCTTTGTTCCTAACAGACAGAATTTTCAACATTATAAAAAAAATCCCTGACCATTATGTTTGCAATAGATTAGTTCTTATTTGGCACTCAAGTTTGGAACACAAAAATATATGTATATTGACTTTGGCTTATATTGACATGCATCATTTTCTCTGCCATCTCTGAGCTTTGAATTAATCAGAAAAGCTAGTTTAAAAGATATACCCTTGATGTATTTTTAATTACATCTGCTACAATGATAAACTGTGAGCCTGCATACACACACACACACACACACACACACACACACACACACACACACACACACACACACACACACACACACACACAAACACACACATGTTTGTCACTGACCATGATAATGTAATTCCTGAAGATATATGAATGAAGAAATAAATGAAAGTAAAAGAGTCAATTGACTTTCAAAGAATATAAACATCTGCCTCTGTGTGTATAGTAATATATTTCTGGGGGACAGTAATATGTTTTTTAAACTAGTTAATGCTGGTATTAATTCTCTATTTGAATTAAAGTGACATCCTTGCTGACCTGTATCACATGTTTGCCAGAAGAGCTTAAATCTGCTGTACATTTCTGTCCTCCTCCTATTATTGCTAGATTACTGTGTGTGGCAAAGAAATCTTACAGGATGCCATAAGATTCTGAGGCATATGAGTGCTAAATGTGTGTGTGTTGTACATGTGGGTCTTTGCCCTCAGCTGCAGTCAACCAACACTCACCTGCATGCACTCATGCTATCTGCTAGTATTTGTGTGTGTGTGTGTGTGTGTGTGTGTGTTTGTATGTGTTTGTGTGTGTGTGTGTGTGTGTGTTTGTGTGTGTGTGTGTGTGTGTGTGTGTGTGTGTGTGTGTGTGTGTGTGTGTGTGTGTGTGTGTGTGTGTGTGTGTGTGTGCGTGAGCATATGCATGGGTGTGTGGTTTTCTTCTCTTTTTTTCACGTAGTGAATGTTTCTAAATTATGCCTATTTCTGAAGCAGACATTTGATCACAGGTAGAATAAGAGCATCCTCTCCCACTCAAGATACTCTCAACACAAGAGCTGTAAAAAAAAAAAAAAAAATAATAATAATAATAATAATAATTTGATCTAAATTAATTTGTGGGGGCAAAATGTCTTTGTCAAGTAAATTTGTCTCCTTTCATGTGTCCTTTTGTCTTCTTTTGTCTCCTTTTCATTCTCAAAACCCTGGATGATTTCTGTGTAAATAGTCACACTTCAGAAATACAGCACATAGGAGCAACCTCACCTGGGAAGCCTTGTTGTTAGAACAGAGGGACGAGTCGGTCCTTAGTGACTGAGAGAGCAAAGAGTGAATAATGAATCCAGAGGACAAGTGGAAAGAGGAAAGCTTGTAATCCACAGGGAGGGAGTGTGTTTGTGTGAGATGCTGGAAAGATAAGCAAAAGAAGGTAGGAGGAAATGGGTTGTCTTAACTGTGGCCAATACTAAGTGTGTCAGTGATTTAATCAGTGTTTGTCATTGGCAAATGATTTCCATTTAAAGGAATATCACATGGTTGGTGTATATGAAACATTTGCATGGATATCTGTGGTCATTTCTGCATGTGAGTGTGCACTGATGTTAGTATTTAGGTAGCTGGATACATATCTGTAACATGTCTTGTTAAATAGCGTGACACTGACCTTCTTCCTTACTGTCATAGTAAATGTTTTTAATGTAGGTATCTGTTGATTAGATTGTTGATCCGGAATGTAAGACAGGCAGGATTCTATTCTTTTCCTAATGTCTGTCCTATCACACATCCTCATCTTTTCCTCTGACAACTGTCACAGCAGATAACACCTGACCTTTTCTGCCAAACTACTTTCTGTTCATCACACACAAACACACACACACACACACACACACACACACACACACACACACACACACACACACACACACACACACACATATATATATGTTTGTACTTTTGTCCTATTTTATTAGCAAATAATTTTGCTTCTTTCTAGAAATAAACTCGAAATGAGTAAAATATCTAGAAATTAAGAATAATGTTTTTATTATAGAAAATTATAACAAAGGCCTTACAGTTCCTGCATATTTTTTCACTATTCTTCATGTTTGCTGCTATTCTGATTGTTACACATAATGTACACTGGAAAAAATGCATTTAGAGTATTAAATTCACATTAGATTAAGATCACAGCCCCAGTGGAATTTTTGTTACTCCAGGGAAACAAAAAAGAGAGTACTTGCACATCTTAAATGATCTGCTGCTCAATATTCATAAAAAATTATATATATATATATATATATATATATATATATATATATATATATATATATATATATATATATATACACATATATATAATCAATTACACCCCCCCCACCACCACCACCAACCACACACACAAAATCCTTATTACAATATTATATCTTTACACATGTGCTACATTTTTAACAAACCTTCTTTACTTATATTAGGAAATTTCCAATAATGTAAAACATCCCTGTACCTCAGACCCCATCAAAGACCCCCTGCTCATACTGGCCAGATGCTCTGGATTGTAATTCAAACCACCTGGTATGGCCTCTAGTGGTCAACAATCATAATGACGTGGTGTAAATGAAAAAGAGCTAAGCTATGCAAGCTATAAAATAACATTAAATACCAGTAGGTCATCTCTGCCGTTCACCTCAGACAGCAAAACTCCTGCCTTTCCACTCTGCATGCATTTCACCAAAAGTCCTTAAATCTATCTGACCTCTCACATAAAACCATTGACCTTTTCTCCTTTTTGCCTCAGGACATGACCCACTCCTGGCCTTCCCAGCAGCCCCCAGTTGGAGGGGGCACAGAACGGTTTCTGTATTCAGATTCAAAAGTGAGTATAAGGGATATGATAGTGCTCCTTTTAACCCTGCCCCAGAGGATCCACACTTACCTCACAGCATGGTGTTTATGTATTTTCCCACTGAGTAAATCGTATGTTTTATTCTGCTTGCTGCAGGAGGGAAAACGCCGCAACACTCAGCACAAGCAAGGTAATGCTGTGTGTAACTACCACGGTCTATTAATGTCTGCTTTTGGTTCTTTAAATCATTATTGTAGTAACATAGATGTTTTAATAGTAAAAAACTTTAAATGTTATTATGCCTTCATATGCTCATTTGCATAACAATACATAATATATTTTTCTAATGCTAATTCTCATACAGTCATTTGGTTTTTTTTCTTCAGTAAGGAATGATGCCCCAATAAGGATGCCACGTGTGGCTCCTCACAAATCGTAAGTGGGAGACAGGATACCTGAACTGGCGGCATATCCAGGCACTAGCACTACATGCCTGGATTGCCCCAGATTGTGAGCTTTATTATCCAGTGCACACACACACACACACACACACGCGCGCGCGCGCGCGCGCACACACACGCGCACACACGCACGCACGCACGCACACACACATACACACACTATCTAACTAATAAGCAGCTAATAAGTGCACTGCCTCCTAAACCTAAACCAAATCCAACTTTAAATTCAAGTTCAACCACTCAAGTTCAAGAGGCATTATTGTCATTTCAACCATACACCGTACAGCACACCATGAACTGTCTTTTTAGGACCACGGTGCTACAAAAACCTAAATTGACACAAGACACAAAACTAAATGGAACAAACAGACCTACAGTATACACAGGGCATTACATAAAGTGAATGTTTGCAAACGACATTTAGAGCATCAACACAACACAGCACACGGTAACCTAGTTTTTTCACACTTAGGGAATTGCTGGTTTGATTCCCATCAAGAAAGAAATAATTTACATTCTGCTCATAACTGCTCGTGCATGTGGAAAATTGCCAGTAGATTGACAGTAATATTCTGACTAAATTGGTATGTGTAATGCCAGAGTATACCCTAAATAGAATAGCCAACTGTTTAACTGAATAGAACTGAACTGTGTATATAGTCTACACTTGCTAATATGTGTATTTGCAAATACACTTTAGGTCAAAGAAGTGTGCATGTTTTTACATTTATGGCATTTGGCTCCTTTATCCAGGGCAACTTACGTTTACATCTTAATACAGTTGAGCAGTTTAGTGTTAAGGGCCTTGCTCAAGGGCCCAGCTATGACAGCTTGGTGGTGCTGGGATTTTAACTCGTGACCTTTAGATCAGAAGTCAGACATCTTATCCTCTGAGCTACCACTTGTGTGTGTGTGTGTGTGTGTGTGTGTGTGTGTGTGTGTGTGTGTGTGTGTGTGTGTGTGTGTGTGTGTGTGTGCATAGTATAACCTTTGTCACCATAATCCAAAAATTATGGAATCAAAACCTTTCAATTGGTTAGTCATTTTCTATTTTTTTTAAATGATCAAACCGTATTTTACACATACATAAAGATAAAGGAATGAATAATTATAAGAAATAGACAGAGAAAAGGGGAGGACAGCAAGAAATTTACAGCTTGAGACCAAGGCCATTTTGTTCATACAGAAAGTTATAGTATGTACTCTGGCTTTGTCCTCCCCCAGTTCTACACACACAACATTGAATGCAAAATAATTCAAGGAGTTATTATAGAAGAGATTAACACATGCAGAGTGAGCCCAGTCACACACAACAAACCAAACCACAATGCAAATTAAAGTCTGAGGGGTGTGTTTATAAGTGTGTTTTGGGATGGCACACATTATCCACCCTCTCAGGTCATAACTGCTCAGATTTTTGCTCAGCTAAGTGTTTGTTATTTTGCCTTTTACAGCATGCTTGCTGATGATCTGAAGCTCAGTAGTGATGAGGATGAAAGTGACAAGGTACGTTTTTCAGATGCCTTTAGAAAAGTTTAAAATAATGTAGTATAAGAGCTGTGTTTGTGTTTTTGCGCATTCTCAGTATTAGAAAACTGTTCTCATTCGATTAGCAAATTAACCAGTACCAGCGATAACTACAGTGTATATATATTGTTATTTAAAGAAGATAAACATCACGAGTAGGGGATTGCATCACTGTCTATTGCTGATTGTCTTTTTACACAATGTGTGACATCATCAAAGAATATTTCTGTAGGCCTGTTATTTTTATATGGATTGAAAATGGTGGAAATTGAGCCCCTGGAGTAAAGAGGACAGTTTTGTTCATAGGTAATATAAACCTGTTAACCAAACAAAACATATGCAAGTAATTCTGTCATGAAAAAAAAAACAATGAAGTAAACACGGTGTGTAAAAGAATCCCAAGTTACATTTTACTCCCATTTAGTTATGTTTTTGAATGCAGTTAAATGAAGTGGGAAAACACCCTTCCACTGCTGAGTGTCTGGCCAAGTAATGTGGCATTCATGGTTTTTCTTTTTTGTGCATGATCATTTGTGGAAAAACAACTGATCATTTGTCAGTTGTAGTCTGTCCATATACTTGATGAGTAAAATGAGAGAGATGAGAATGTGTTTACTTCATTCAATTTGTGATTAAAAATGTGTTTATTTCATTATTTATGAGAAAAGTAAATAAGTTAGAAGAGTGAGTGTGTTAATTTGTCATCAGTCTGCAGAGGGTCAATAACAGTTCAGTTGCAGCAGTTCTAAGGCCTGTCTGTGAGACACAAGGAGTGTCTTATGTGTGGACATGCATATGATCTGACTCAAATGTGTATTTGACATACATTTTCCAGTCTTTGCCTTGACCTAATTCCTGTGGAGTGGCGATATGGCACTTCCTCTATTTTCTTTTAGGACTGCTCTCAGTTTGTAACAGCATGGGTGATTACCTTTAAAGCAAAACTATTAACTCTAGTTGTTTAGGTGTATGGCTTACCCAGTTAATGAGAGTGTGTGTGTCTGTGTGTGTGTGTGTGTGTGTGTGTGTGTGTGTGTGTGTGTGTGTGTGTGTGTGTGTGTGTGTGTGTGTGTGTGTGAGCGTGCACGTGCGCGTGTGTGTGTGTGTGTGTGTGTGTGTGTGTGTGAAGACAAGTTTAATAGTTGTGCATGTGTGTGCCTTTAAGCATGAGTCACAGGACATTGATTCATTGCCATATTATCCTCCAAGTTATGACCTTCTAAAAAATTCTTTAAACCTTTAGTAAATCTTAATGTTCTGCTCTTGTTAGTGACCTGTTGGCTTAGTGCTCGTGAATATCTTAATTATTTAAAACAATATCATTTTCTTTTTTATGAAGGGACCTCACCAAAATGCATCCTGGTCAGAAAATCAAAAGTAAGTGTTCATGTTTGTGTTTTTAAACTAGGACCTAAATAAATTCAAATCAAATATGTATTGTAGTTTAATACAACAAAATGTATTTACTGTTAATGTGCACAGCACAGTTTGAATAGTTAAAAAACATCACCAGCATGTTTTTTTTTTTTTTGTGAACATGTACACAAACAATGTTCACATGTACATTTTGATGCACTATATATATATGTATTACGATTTCCTTACTCATGACTGTATGTGGGTGTTATATGACAGCCTGTCAGGGCAGCACACACACACACATGGCAGGAGGGCAAGACATTCCAGCTCAGGCTCCTCAGGATCTGATTCTTCCAGTGAGTCTCGGAGTAGTAGCCAGCGGTCACGCAGCCCAAGCCCAGAAGCAGAGACTCAACCTGAGATCCCCAGCCAGCCACTGCCTCAGCATGCCTTCAGCAAAGAGGTAACTTTACTTTTCATTTAATGATTCCTTTGTCTTTCTCAATTTTTCTATTAACTGAACAGCAGGAGTTATTTTGCGTTGGAGGTGTGGATGGTGTAGAATGGAGGAGGAAACACTTGGAGAAGTGAGTGGTGTATAAGGAATGTGAGGAAAGGGGGGTGAGGGGCTCCAGGCCACTGAGAATTTCGAGTTTCGGTGTCATGTCAACATGAAGAGTCTCCCAGGACTAAATAGGTACAAGATACACTAAAAAATCCCAATTGTTTTGAATACATTCGGTGTGTTGAAGCATATTAGACTGGAGCGTACATAAAGTGATTAAACTGTGTGTCACATAAGTGACGTTTGTATGCATTTGTCATTTGAAGCAGAAGTGTATATGGTTATACTGTTCAGATCATTAAGGACTCAGAGTTAATTGTCAGAGGGGGTGGGGAAGAAATAAGGATCTGCTACCCTGCATGCTCCAGGTTCCCGAGACCTGCTTAACTGTATGAATGAAAGTGCCTGTGTGACATAGCTTCCTTTATATGCTGAACATGCTGTATACAGGGGTGCATGGAGCAGAGAGGAGGGGACACCATGTGTTTTTCATCTATGTGCAGCCATAGACTGTCTCGGAGGAGAAAAGCTTGGAAACAGTGTGCAGTTCCAGGTAGAGCGTGGTTAAAGAGGACGGGTGGGGGGAGAGTGAGAGAGGGTACAAGAGATGCAGTGTCTTTGCTGGAAAAAGAGCAAGGGATGAGAAAGGGGGGGGGTGTTTGAGTAGAGCAGTGGGCGTTTAAATTAGCACAGGTCAGCCACCAGAGAAAAGCAGGGAAAGTAGACTGCCCTCATTTCTGTGTTTGCTTGCAAGTAAGTATTGTCATTGCCATTATATTGATTTAGAATAATTCTTTCTTTATTGTCCATTCAGATTTAGACAGAAGATATTTTGGAAAATAATATTTTAGAAAACATTTTTTTATTATTATTAGGATACAATTTGTTTATATCATGTTAAGAAGCTTGTAGTTTAAGGTCTTATGTAAAGAGTACTAGTCCAAATGTCTTGTTTTTTATTTGCTATTTAAAGGCTTATGTAAGAAATAGATGAACAATATGTTATGCTCACTTTCTATCTCTGGTCCTGTATGCATGGTATCAGCTGTTTGCATAGATCCATTTCTATCAATAAGTTCAATGTTACTAATTTTACTCATACTTATTCTCTCTCTCTCTCTCTCCCTCTCTCTCTCTCTCTCTCTCTCTCTCTCTCTCTCTCTCTCTCTCTCTCTCTCTCTCTCTCTTTCCCTCTCTCTCCCTCCCTCCCTCATCTCATTTTAGTCCATTCCACTGATTTGCACGATTTAACACATGAAATCAAATGCATTTTGACATGTACAATTAAATTGTGATTATGTTTAGTTAAGTTATGAGAATATCAAAGACATTTTGTTAACAATTGATCATTTTATCAACATGATCACTGTCATCTCAATATAACGATTTACATTTATAAAACCATTCAGATATTTTTGAAACTAGATTTAATATACTCTTTTGTTTTATAAACTAAATTTGTCTATTGTTGTGTGTCCAGAATCAGGATCCCTCCTTGACACACTGGCAGTTGGACAAGTGGCTTGAGAAAGTTCACAAAACCCAACTGTCAGATCAAGACCCAGGAGGAGGTCACAGCTCTGGTGCAGGGTTTGATTCTGATAGAGGACCATCTCCAGGAAGATACTGGGAGAGAGATTCTGGCTTGGGAACAAGAGAAAGTTATAGCCCAAGCCAGAGCCCTGTCCCCAGCCCTAAGTTTGACTATAGTCCCAGGCACAGTCATCGATCTAGTCCGGGATATAGCCCTTGTCCAAGCCCAGGAACTAGCCCTGTGCCAAGCCCGGTGCCAAGTGTTTGTCCAAGCCCTGGTGCTAGTCTAAGAATAAGTAGAAGTCCCAGTCCGTTACCTCTTCACCCACCCAGAAGCCCTAGCCCTGGTCTCACATCTGCTCCTGCCTCTCCAAGAATCACGTCTTATACTCAGGTTCACCAGGAGCATTCCAGACTTACTACACAGACAACATTTACTTCTTGTCCTGAGCGTCAGCCTAAGGTCAGACCATGGTTGCCACCAGACCATAACACTCAACGTATTAATAAGTCTAGACAAACAAATTCTAGACAACCTGTTTTCTCACAGCATCATTCCAAACAAAGCTCAACTATCAAAGAGACTCCACACAAGCCAAAATTCCAAAGCAGCGAATCTAGATCAAAACCCAGGTCTAGTCCTGCTCCACATCAGTCTCATTCTAGCTCCAGGTCCCACCTCAGCCCCAAAACAAAGCCCAGGCACTTGTCTTCCACTGCACATATCCAAAGATCCAGTGATCATAACAGCAAATTGAGTCAGAGTTTAAATTCCCAGTCAAAGCCCAACCCCACATCCAAACTTAGGACTGAGACAAGCAGTCACTCGGCTCACAGTTCCAGTTCTAGGCCAACACCTTGGTCTGCCCTAGACATTTCAGGTAGGTCTCTCTCAAAACCTAGCTCAAGACTTAGCCTTAGCACAAAACCAAAAACAAAATGCAGAGAAGAATCTGCGCCTGGCACTAAGACTTCTCAAAAGGAGCAAAAGCAGAGGGAACGAGAGCCAGATTTGAATAGCCAGGGTAAGGCCCAGGTAAGAACTCACATCCAATCTACAGAAGTTCAAAGACATAGGAGACTGGCGGAGGAGCAGCTAACAAGGCAACGCTGGGTTCAGACATCTGGAGAAGAAGAGGAGGAAGAGGAACGGAGAAAAGAGCAAGGAGAGAGAGAAAGGAAGAGGAGGAGGAGGAAGGAACATAATACTGAATGGCAAGCAGTACAGCCCAAGCAGAGACCCCACACTAGTCACAACAGTCAGTATCAGCCCCGACCTGAAAGCAGTGGACCTGAGCGGGAAGACCAGAAGAGGAAGAAGAGGAGGAGGAGCAGTGAAGAGCACTCATCCAACCCTGGAGTTATAGAGTCCAACCCTTCTCCTCCATTATCCCCACCCTCTCCTACTCCAGTTGTCCGACCTACACGGCAACCTGTTACCTCTTCTTCTTCCTCTTCTTCTTCTTCTTCTTCTTCGTCTTCATCTTCCTCCGAATCCGACTCTGAGCCCAGGCTGCCTCCAAACGTTGCCAAAGTACCAGCAGACTCTACATCCAGCCAGAGACCGGCACCAAGGCAGAGGCATCAGGAGCAGTGCAGACCCTCTGTGCTGAGATCAAATGACATTTCTCCCGATGAAGGGCAACAGCTTCCAGGCAAACACAAACTCTACACACTGGTGCCATTTGGCCGTACTGAAAAGTCCACCGCTGTATCTCATCGAGGACTAAGGAACCTTGTAGTCAAAATAGACCTTTCACTTCTGTCCAGAGTTCCTAACACAAGTGAGGTTCCACACAGAGGATCTTCATCATCATCATCATCATCAGCTAAAGCTAAAGAAAAGACATCCATGAGGCATCAGTACCATCAAGACCAAAAATCTGGAGATGCCAAAATCAAACGGAAGGTTAATATAAACTTAATTTAAAAGATCAAAATAATGTACAGAAATAGAAAAATATTACTGTATCTCTGATGTGTGTTCCTTTGTTTATCTAGGCTGAGAATGGAGAGACTCAAAGGGAGAGTAAGAGAAGCCATGTGCACACCGAAAAGCTCGCAGTTTCCACGCACTCAGCTGACACTGAAAAGCAGGACGCTCATTCCAACAGACAGAATGAGTAGGTTGCCACAAACACATATTTTATATGTAACTTGATAAGGCACTGACATGTATGTCAAACATATTGTAAAACATTCCCAAACCATTTTAGATAAAATAGAAACAGTAAAGTATTCCATTTATTTGATTTCGTGTTTTATATCTTGAGTGCCAAATTGACTGCAGTTGTGAAAATTTATTCAACTAATCTGTAACAGCTATTGGAAGAATATCTGATGGAGGATATTGGCTGTATATAGCAAGTAACAGTTCAGCAATTAAGTCTTTGGTTCTCACTTGGCAGTCTCAAAATAACCTTCTTGCTAATAAGGTCTTAGCTCAACTCCCAGATTACTGTGTCTAAAGTTGAACTAGACCTAAAGCCCATTTTTTCTATTCACAGCCATCATGCAGATTATATTTATACCAAGAAGCCACTGTCACCACTCTCTCCTCCATCTGCTTCAAAGATGCCGCATTCAGATCAGCAACACACAAACCCACCAAGAGACAGAGACTCCACTGTGAAAAAACCACAGGTACACTAAGCAATTTGAATCTTGATGATTAACTACTTATGACTAATGTCCTAGTTGTGCATCCTATCTGTTAATCTAAATGTTATTAATCTAATTGTAATTTCTCAAAGAGATTTCTCTTATTATGCCAGCTTTCATAAGAAAATGGTTTGGTCTCTATGGCTTCTGTGATATGGTAAATGAAAGAAAACAAATACATAATATGGACCACCAATTAAAAAAACATTCTGGACAAGGAGGCATTCCTGGTTATTGAATTTTAATTCAGGAAAGTCTCCGTTATTTCAGAGCATCTAGACCAGAGGTCACCAACCTTTTTGAAACTGAGAGCTACTTCTTGGGTACCAGTGTGAAGGGCTACCAGTTTGATACACACTTCTGAAATAACAAATTTGCTCAATTTACCTTTAATTATATGTTATTATTAATAATTAATGATATTCGTCATGTTAATGATTTCTCAAAATAATCAACAAAGATTTACCAAGGTAGGAAACAGATAAATATCAATATGCAAAACTTTATTTCTATAAATCTCTGCAAGTATTTACATTTTCAAATGATCACTTCTACAACATTTTCACAAGCCACTAATAATTTTTAACAAATCATGCACTATGTTGTATCATGTTTGTACAGATTATCAATTACATAACATACAAAAATTTACTTGGAGACCAGCTAGCTCTAATCTAATATAAAACATTTTTCAAAATTTTTTTTTTTTATATTGTCATTTTTACATTTACACTAATGCAAGTGTGATTTAAAAAAGAATAGCAACAAAAAAATTAGATGCAGCCCACTGGTAAGTGCCGCTATGGTGAGCTATTTTTTGAAAAGGCCCGCGGGCACCATGTTGATGACCCCTGATTTAGACATTCCATCTTAGGAAATATTTGTTTACGTACTTCAGGGTGTGGCAACAGAGTGGTCCATAAATTGAAGTACTGTATTTGTTTAAATACAGAAAAGTATTTGTTGATACAGAAAGCTTCAGCTAGTGCCTTTATACCCTGTAGCAGATACAAAAAGCTCGGCCCAAGGTTGAAGTGGAATGTGCTGGAGTGTCAGGAAACACACAGCCCCCTTCTGGAAACTGGGCTCCATCCTCAAAGGAACCATCCTACAGAGGAACTGTGCCTTACACTGATGTGTAAGTTATCAATATTATCTGTTAGCTTCTTCATCTGTATAAACATCTGTAAATAACCACAACCCTAGAGATCACTATTCAATCGTTTTCATTTTAGCTCACACCATGCAGAGTACTACATGCATGAAGCCAAAAGACTGAAGCACCGTGCTGATGCTATGGTATGTTAGCAAAACTGACACCGTGACTGCTGTTTGGCATGTATAAGCGCATTGTGGTTTAAGGAAAACATCTGGTGATTAAAGATGTCTCACGGGTCATTTAAGCATTGCACCATCTATATATTCAGTTGTCCTGTTCTTTTATTCTCATTGCTGCCAGGTGGATAAACTAGGGAAAGCTGTGAATTATGTGGATGCTGCTTTGTCGTTTATGGAGTGTGGCAAGGCCATGGAAGAAGGGCCTCTGGAAGCTAAGTCTCCTTATACAATGTATGCAGAAACTGTGGAGCTCATTAGGTAATTATGTGTTTTTTTTCTTTTGCAGCTCTCTCTTTTGATTTTTCACTTAGTTTCTTCAAAGTACTCTAAAATAAGAGCACACACACACGCACGCGCACACATGCACGCACGCTGACACACATGCACGCACGCACACAGACTGTTGTTAATACAAATATTTTCTGTCTTTGATAGATATGCCATGAGGCTAAAGAATCACACCAGCTCTGGAGCCAGGCAGGAGGACAAACAGCTGGCTGTACTTTGGTAAACACGTCTCTGTAATCATCTGGAACTAAGTATCTGTGCTATGTTTAATCTTGGCTAGGAACAGTACCACCTATCCATAGTGATGGTTCCCACATGCTGTCTTGTGAAGTGCTTCATGTTATTACAGGCATTTAGTATCTAACTACCTTACAAGTTTGATCTAGAATAGCTGAGTCATTACTTACATTAAGTGGGACCAAGAAATATCCAGGAAGTGTATATCTGTATATCTGTATAAATGTGTGAAACGTTTATCTGTCTTTATTGTAGTTTCCGTTGTCTTGCTCTTCTGTATTGGCAAATGTTTCGGCTGAAAAAAGACCATGCCCTGAAATACTCCAAAGCTTTGACAGACTACTTCAAGGTAGGCTCTAGCACATGGAGACAGTCCTGAAATGCAATGTTTAACTGCTGATGTTGCCAAGAAAAATGCTTTAATATTATATATATATATATATATATATATATATATATATATATATATATATATATATATATATATATATATATATATATGCGTGTGTGTGTGTGTGTGTGTGTGTGTAAATAAATAAGTAAAATATATAATTATCATATTTTATTGATTATTGCAATTAATTATGATTACAAATTCATCTGCAATGATCTTAAATTCTATCTGCACTGATTTTCTACTATCTGGTCTTACAGACTTTACCAAAACTGCCTGACATGCCACCTCCCTGGAGTGATACCAAAAAGTATGCATTTATTGATAAATAGATATAAATAAAAAAAATAGAAAAAAAAAATAGAAAAGGGTTTAATTCAGAAATCAAACTGATACCAAGTACAATTTGTGTTTGTGTGTCTGCCTGTGTGTGCTTGGGTGTGTGTTTCTCTAGGGGAAATGGTCCTCCAACTTGCATATCCCCTGGTGGTTTAACTGGGTCCCAACCTGCCACCACTTTCAACTACCCTTTCATTAACATTCCCTATCGTATCCACCAGATGGCAGCAAATCACCTCAATATCACCAACAGTGTGCTTTACAGTTATGAGTACTGGGAGGTAGCTGATACCTTGGCCAAGGAGAACAAAGGTGAGTTAAACATCAGTGAGAGTACAGCACCCCTATAGACAAGGCATTTTACTGATTACACAATTATTTAACTGTTGGTTGGTGGGGTATTTAGGTATATTGCATTTTGGTGTTGCAGTATGCACTTAATTTTATAAAAAAAAAAAAAAACAGGCATAGGTCCAGAGTAGTATATACAATTATTAAAATGCATATCATATAAAAAAACACAGTGGTGGGCCGTCAGGGCCAGCAAGGCCTTCTCTTCTGGCCTAAACACTATCAGAAGCACTAATCTACATAAATTCCTAACCTAAATTCTAATATTTGTTTTATGAAATCTTATTAATTTATTCCCAACAGTCTATTCTCTTCATTTCATAGCATTTCTCTTGGCTGCACTGCTTCTATTATGTGTATGTTAGATTTTTTGTCCAATCAGATTTCAGACTCTATGTGCTGCCATGTCAATCTAATCTGCCCAGGGCCTTCAGAATCAGTAGTGCTGGCCGTTGTACATCTATATTAGTAAAAGGTCGGTTTCTTTAAACAATCAGATTTTAAATTCGCCTCACAGGAGAATAGCGTCAGCATTTTTCTGTTCTCTGATTAGTTGGTCAGAGTGAAATTGTTACAGCCAAGTTTGACTATCAAAACACGTCTGTAGTGCGCTGCACACATTAATACATCGGATTTAGACTTTTTTACGCCCACAATGGCTGACGGAGGAAGGGAAATTTATTTGGTCTCGGACATACTTAAAAATACATTTTCTAGAAAAGTTTGACATGGTGAGGAAAGGGTTGGCCAACCCCGAAGCTAGCTAGCTTGTCTCATCCTGAAAAATAGTTTGTTCGCCACTTCCAGACCAGTGAATACAAGCGGTACCACTTTTAATGTTTTTGTCATGTTATTAGACAAATATTGATTGTGAACTGCTCCAGATGATGTAGGTGGCACAGTTGCGGTTGTAGTGTAGAGGTTTGGAGCTTGCTTTAGTAAAATGGAATTCACCCACCATATGCAAAATGCCTCTCTCTCTGTAATGCCACACACTGTTATATTGCGTTTTTGTATAAAATTAATGGTTTCTATTATTGCAGTATAGTGGTGGTATTAAGAGGTAGATTAAGTCGGATAAGTCCTCACTGAAGGCCCAGGTACCAAATGCACGGCTCGCCACTGAAAAAACATCATATAAGAATTAAGTATCAGGGTTATTGTAATTTCACAAATACAGTTAGATAAGCTACTACAAAGAAATACATTTGTTGCATTTATCAAGCTGCTTAATATAAACGAATAATATATTTATAGCTGCCAGTATATAGGTAAACCTACATACAGTGACATCACAGTGACATCTCAGGGAGCATTAGAGGCCATTTGCATTGAAAATGTAATATTTTAATTATAATTTAATTAAATATTATCATTATTATTATGATTGTTGTTATAACAGCTACTACTACTACTACTAATAATAATAATAATAATAATAATAATAATAATATTTCTGTATTAATTACTGAGCAATAAAATATTATTTTTCCTGTGCCTACTTCATATACACATACATAATTATTATTATTTTATTTTTTTTCTCCCTGTATGTCTGTCTCTTTCTGTATATCTAGAGTTTTTTAACTACTTGAACACACTGACTGGACCTCTGACGCTACACAGCAGCATGGCTCATATTGTCCAGTACACAAGACAAGGGCTACAGTGGATAAGGATTAGTGCCAATTTGTCCTAGCTTTTAGACTCCACCACATCGATGGCTCTACTGTATTACCCACTGTAACTTGAACCGACATTCAATTTTTACCTGCCAGTCTGAAAGAGAGCAAAAGACAATGCACTCACCTCTAAGCCATATTAAGAATCTATTTCTCAAGAAAAAGAAAATCCACATTTACAGTATAACAGGACTTTAAAAGCCCTTGTGGGGATGTTACATAAAATTCTTGTTTTGCTATCTTTTTCTTACTACAATTACGGGTCATCAGGGAAATCATTTTTCTTCATAACAGCCCACAATCAAAAAACAGATTTCTTTTTTTATTAAAATGGAGATGATGTTCTATAAGAAAGTATGAATATCTGTTATAATGTTACACATTTGTACTAATTGTACTCAGTACTAAGATTGTTACTTTGCCAAAACTGTCACATTTTTATAAAATGTGGTGAAGAAACCCTTCTTAATTTGTAATAATATATAAAATGATGGTTTTATGGTTAATTGTTATGGTTATTTCATTAGATTTTGGCATTTGCTGGCATATGTACATAAACAGGACATTTTTTATGTTGTCATATTTTTGTATTATAAATGTTATTTTTTAAATGTCCTTAAAGCACTGTGAATGTTGTCGACATTTTTCTAAAAATGAATTTTATAAAGATTTTTTGTGCATTTGTTGAGTGACTGTTTTTGTTTAGTAGTGTCCCATTGTACAATGCAAGGTCCTGCTATATAGTCAGAATATTGTCCCAAAAAATAAAAAAACCTCAACTGAAGTCTTGGCACATTAATATCCAAGACTAAAATCTGAACAGTTTGTAAATGTAAATAAAAAAAAGTAATAATTAGATACAAGTAAATTTCTGTCGCATTGAACATCATGATCTGAGGTATATCAATTTCCATTTGATTGTAATATCAAATTGGAATGACTTCCAATGCATTATTAGGAAACAGACAAATCCCTTAAGCTAATTCATGATCATCTGATCATAACAATGCAGAACTAACAGATATAGATGAGCGCAAATCTTTTTGAGTTGTATTCAATACCAATGGAGGAGGTGAAGACACTTGTATGCTATTTCAAACATACCCATGTGATGCAGCAGAAATACCACATAGCAATTTGAATTTAACTGTACTGTTGATTATTTTGTACTTGAAATTATTATTATTTTTTTTTAATCAACTCGTTTGGTTCATCTTACGAATAAGAGATGACTCTTTTGACTTATTTGACATATGGCTCATATGGCCCATACATCATGTTACCTCATACACACAGCTGAGGGTCAAATCGTCACAAGATTTATATAAACTTATTAATTAGAATTGAATCATTTTAAAAAAATGAGTCGACTCACAATAATCACATAAAAAGCGTCGACTTACAATGGTCACATAAAAAGAGTCGGCTCACAACATTCAGCTAAAAGAGTCGGCTCACAGCGTTCCGCTTAAAGAGTCGGTTCACAACGTTCCGCTAAAAGAGTCGAATCACAGCGACCCCCTAAAAGTGTCGGCTCAGAAACGGCTTACAAATTTCACCCAAAAGAGTCTAATCTCAACATTAACTTAAAGTGTCGGCCAGAGTCAGCTCACAATGTTCACCTAAAAGGTCTGTTTATATTAGGCTAACAACGGTCACCTAAAAGAGGTGGCTCAGTCTCGGCTCAGTCTCGGCTCAGTCTCGGCTCAGTCTCGGCTCAGTCTCGGCTCAGTCTCGGCTCAGTCTCGGCTCAGTCTCGGCCCACAGCGGTCATCATCCACGGAAGGACAGATGGACTATTTTCTCCCCTGACAATTTGTGTGTTCACCTCGAGGCATAGGGTATTAATGGACTGCGTGATCCGGACTACATAGGCCACGCCTACCAATACAAGCCGCCCCCCCAGGCCTCGCCTACTTTGTGCCCCGCCCACAGACGCTCCACCCGACTGCGCGCCCCCGCGTCCACCTTCTGCAGCCAAGCTCCTGCAACTCTCTTCAGTGGAGGTCCATTAAGGCGAGGTGTTTCCGTGCAATGCAGTTAGTTCCAGTATCAAGTAAAGAAGGCTAAGTTTTGTTTTACCTTGTACATATCGAAATGGATCCCGGTGCAGAGAGAGCGGAACCTGGGGACAGCGAACAGGACGAAGAAGAGGATGTATTCGAAGTGGAAAGGATTATTGACATGCGAGTGGAAGATGTGAGTGCTGGACTACAGCTAGAAGGCTTAGCCTCTTATCATGCTAGCTAGGATGCCATCTTGTTAGCTGGCGCAGCAGCTCCTTTAACGCGAAAAGCTTGTTTGAATAAATAAGCCGTGCATGACATTTTTCTCAGAAGGAAAAGTGCTAAAATTGCACAAATAAACCAAAACTCCAACACTTTTTTGTGCAGTTATGAGGCGGATAATGATGATTAGCACTTGCTAGGTTAGCTTAGCCAAGGCTAACTTTTCTAGCAGGCTATTTTCAAGGGTCACTTCACTGCACACTGACTTCGACAACATTGTAGCAGCAGATTAGTACGGAAAAAAAGCTATGCGATGCCTATTTTTGGTTCTTTTGTGCGAGTTTTTAGCGTGAATTACGATGTTATTTATTGAAATAAAAAAAAGCTCGTTAATCGTCGTTATTTTAATTCTTCTCTGAGATATAAAAATACCGTGTCTCTTTTTTTTTCCAGTCAGGATTTAAAGTAGAGAAAAAGTAAAAGATTTAAACGTATATGATTCGTCCATCTCTGAGGAATCTGGTGTTGTAATAGTGACAGCTATCACTCAGAGACCACAGTAATGATTACAGGGTAGTTGGTGAATGTTTGCTACCAGACTTTGTAAAGGGAAAAGAAAAAAAACCGTCCTCCCAGTGCTCATGTTTGTTTTTTGGCTTGTAAAGTGATGATGGCCAGCAGCTGCATTTCTGCTCAGAAAGTGGCACTAATGCAAAGTATGCAAAGCAAACACACAGCAGTGTGAGATTAGTTTAGAAAGCACATGCATCATTGCATTTCTACTGTGCACTTCGACTACCTCGCTTTTAATACGCGCAAAAGGGTGAATCAGTGCTTTAAATAAGACCTATACTATATATATATATATATATATATATATATATATATATATATATATATATATATATATATGAACCAGATGTGATGTGTTTACAATAAAAAAGTGTGTGTTTGTAAGTCACTGGAAAGTAGAGAGCACTTTATTCGGCATTAGTTGTGTTTGACAGGTCTGTTATAATTGGCCGGAGTGTCTCTCGTCAACATTTTCCTTTCCTGTTGAGAGGCTTTATGGACTGTCTGGCTGGCACTGTCGGCTATCACATTGCAACTTGACACAATGCCGCAGACCAGAAGTGCTCTGGTAAAATTCAAGCTTATTGTTATGGACTTGACAGCAGGCCTTGTTCTTATGTTGGCTGCCATGTTAACATATTTTTTGTGTAACTCCTTTGTGCACTTCTTCAGTCTCTGATTAATGCAGCGTTGCAGTGTTTCCAACATTAGTAACAGTCTTGGAGACATGTGAGTGGGAAGCGTCTGGAGTTTTTGTGCGTGTTGTTGTAGGCCGTGTCTTGTTGAGTGTTGTAAATCATTCTAGTGAAAGGGTGAAAGACAGATTGGAATGAGAGAGAGTTAGTAAAGACGGAGATTTCTTCCTTTATCACGTGAGCGCGTTTAACTCCTCTGGATCCTCCTGCACAAACATCAGTGCTTTAGAGTCAGGTGATGTACCACTTAAAGTACAGTGACAATAAAATTAAATAGTTTACACACAACACTGATAGTCTTCAGTGAAATATCCTTCCTGTTGAACCAGTGCCTGTTTGCAGGCATTGACTGGGAGTGATTGGCTGTGTGTGCGTGCATGACCCAGGTCTGTGTTCCTGCTTTAATGTAAATAAGGACGAAGACAAAAGCAACAAAGATAAGGACTATGAATGGCAAATTATTTGCACTAATGTTCTTTTGATAATCGCTATATTATACTGTAACATGCCCAAGTACAAATTTTCTGTCTGAATAGTGAAAGATACTAAATATTTGTATTTTTAACTCTTCTTCTAGCAACCACAATATTGCAGTGTCTTTAATTATAGTCTGGGAAACTGGTGGCTGATAATATAAAAATACACTGTGGAGAAATGCATAATTTGGCATACCTTGTGACATAGATAGCTGCTTGTGTTATCTGCTGTGTTTGTTGTCATTGACCCAGTCGTCTCTAAACAGAGTGGTTGAGTAATGAAACCGGAGACAGCCAGTGTGGGCTCTGAGCCAGTTCAGCCATTCTAGTTTCAACACATTGACTGTCTGCAACTTTTTATAACATCATGTGACAAAGATCACACTCCAACACATCACACTTAACTTTCAGTTTTATAGCTTTTAAGACATTTATTCCCACACTCAGTCTCTCTTGTCTATAAGATACATACGCTTATACACACACGAGTACACCGTCAGATGGAAGAGGATTAATCTGTGAGCATGTCACTCCGAGTACACGGCAGATGTTGGTGCTTACCTTTGATCATTAAAAAATGACAATGAACGCTGCCAATAAATGAAACGATTATGATGCACGGCATAAAAGAGTCTAGTGAGATAAGCAGTAAGAGGAAACGATGGTGCAACTGACAGGGAAGTGGGCCCACCCACTCCGATCCAAATGAATGTAGAGCTTTGTGTTCAAGCTGTAGTGATTATTCAAGTGCTGCCCAGAAACACAGACAGACCAATTGGTTTCTGTTACTAAGCGACATGGTGAATAATGACAGTCTGACATTCACACGTGTAACATAATGTCTGCTTAATATTAATTGCATTGTACAACTTATTATTTTTGTGTTTGTGAAGAATTAGAAAATGAATCTAATGCTCTTGCTATTTGCTTAAAAATGCACCAGGATTTAACCGACTCTTCCTTTGGGATTATTTTTTAAGGGAGAGGTGCTATACCGTGTGCGGTGGAAGAACTATTCATCTGATGATGATACCTGGGAGCCCAAAGCTCACCTGGAGGACTGTAGCGAGGTGCTGCTAGCCTATGAGAGGTCTTTGGCGGAGAAAAAACTTAAGAAAGACTCCAGCATGGTGAGAATTAAAAAAAACTTCTCCCACTCTCGCTTAAAAAAATAATTTTGATTCATTGAATGTCTCACAAAATGTTAAATTGTATTACATACTAAAATGTGGCTAAGTGATTTGACATTTTGCGAACAGTGTAATATTGTCATTGTTTCTCCTCAGAAGCTGCCTTTGAAGAGTGACCTATTTGATGCAAACTCTGAGAGTGACAGTGATAAGGATAAACCGAAAGATTCCCCTAGTAAGAAAAAGAAAAAAAAGAAGAAACACGCAGAGGAATCTGAGGACGAAAAGTCTGAGAAGGATAAGAAGAAAAAGAAAAAGAAGGAGAAATGGAAGGAGGACAAACCGATGCCTGCTCCTGAGTCTGATGAAGAGGAAGATAGGGTTCCTACACCACCACCTTCTAAAAAAGAGAAGGCCACAGATCCCAAGAAGCGAACTATTGAAAAGGAAGAAGACGAGAATGAAGATGCTCCTGCAAAGAAACACAAAAAGGAACACAAAGCTAAAGATTCAGGGAAGCAAAAGAAAGAAACTGTGGACGAAAAGAAGAAAAAAAAGGTTAAGTCAAAAAGAGAGATTGAGACATCAGAAGAAGAGACAGACAAAAGTGATGCATTATCAGAATTATACACTGATGATACTTCCTCAACAGGCAACCTGAGTATCACAGCAAAACCTACAACTCCCAAAAACACAGAGAGGCCTGCTCGGAGTGAAAGTGGGAGTGACCAATCCAAGGCAAAACAGAAGAAAAACAAACCTGAATTGAAGCCACAAGGTTTAAAAGACTTGGCTCAGGACAAAAACCCCAAAAAGACAGACAATTCAGCTCTGTTGCTCAAAGAGAGTGGCCTAAATAAATTGAGGAGCCTTGCTAACAGTAAGAGCACCAAGTCATCACGCAGTGAGGATGAGCCTGATTCGGCTGACACAGGAGCCACAGCTAAAGCAAAAAGCAAGACCAAAGGTCCTGACTCTAACTCGACTTCTCAAAAAGATTCATCTGTAACTCCCTCCTCTTCATCCTCTATAGTTGTAGCCACTCCCAGCAAGCCAAGAGAGGAGGAACTGAAGGAGCCAAAGGAAGACTCTGGAGAGAAAGGTGGAGCTCCTAATAATCTCTTCGAAAAGTTTTTGCTCAACTGCGAGGCCAAGGATCGTGTGCATAGAAAACAGGCACCTCACACAACACCAAAGGTACAGGGCAGTCATTTATTTATTTGTTGACAAAGGTACTTAGAGGCTTTGTTTATTTTGGCTTTTGTGTCACGTTGCAGAATCCGGTGAAGACGGACAAAAAAACGAGAAAGGAGTCTCCAGTTCAGAAGCCAGAGTTTGAAAAGCCAAAGGAGGGTAAGATAGACAGATTTCTCTAAACTTTAACTCGTGTTTTGAATGATTGTTTTACTATTAATATTATGTTAATATATAACTGCTCACCTACTGAGCAGTTATATATTACTAGTCCGTAGCCCTGTGTTTTCTGCTTCTTTGATTGTTCTTGTATGTAGCATCAGGGTTTAGGAGGAACGTTGTTTCATTTCACTGTGTACTGCGTCAGCTATATATGGTTGAAATGACAATAAAAGCTTCTTGACTTCTTGACTTGACCTCTAGGCACTACTACCATGGAAACAGACGAAAAACTGGAAAAGGTCACACAGGAGTCAGAGAAGAGTGACTGGCCAAATGAACCTGTGACCAAGACAAAAGAGGATCTACAGCGTGAACAGAAAGAAGAAGAGCAGCGAAGACGGAAAGAACGGCTCGAGGAGGAGGAGAGAAAGAGGAAAGAGAGGCTTGAGGAGTCTCAGAGAGAACGAAAGGTTAGGGGGGAAGAGGCACAGAAAGAGAGACAGAGACTGGCAGAAGAAGCCCGGTTAGATCGGATAGGAGATAGGAGATCTGTGGTGGAGGCTATGGCATCTACTGAGTCTAACGAAGACCTAAGGTGGAAGGAGAGACGAAGAAAGAGGCGCGAGGACAGTGAGTCCCGCCTCCTTATCACCTGCGATGACAATCAGGACTCTCAGGACCCCCTGGAACGCGCTGACAAAACGCCTGGTGTGTATCAAAAGGGTTACACTACATTTTATTTATTCTCATAATAGAATATGATCAAATAATGCTTTAAAATACAGGTCCCTGTAATTCCTGTGTAAATCAGATCTCCAAGAGCCTAGTAGAAATGGGCAGTATGAAAAAACAACATATAACATTACTAGTTTACAGACTTTGAGAACATTGTATCACTTATAAAAATGCAAAATCAAATTGAAATACAGAAGTAATACTCTAGAATTATTATATTTAATAGTAGAGGGAGTGGCCTGGTTTTGCAGAAGGTAGTGTTAGCCCACTCACAGCTCTGGGGTCTTTGGTACAGTCCTCAGCTCAGATTTCTGTCTCTGTGGAGTTTCTGTGTATGTTCTTGCCAAAGCCCATGTGGGCTTTTTCTAGGTTCCCCCCATTTCCCAAAACATGCTTATTGGCTGTGCTAAAATAGGCTCCGGATACACTCCATGAACACAGAATGGTTACAGGAAATTAATGACTTTAACATTGACATTGATTTTTAGATCAACTCAGCTGTTTGTAAACAATCTGGCCAACTGTACAACCTATGAATAGCCTAGATTGTAACATACAGACTCTGTGTAAATACTATGTTATGTCCTCTCATGAAAATGTTCATGAGTTGTCAGGTTTCAAATCAAACCTAGGTTCTGTACAGGTTATTGTGAATTCTGTGAATGTCTAAAAAGCACTCTATTAGCCATACTCAGATGCTTTGGCTTTGTTTAACAGACAGGGCCCCCCCTTCTCTGAATCTTGGAGTTGAGCTGAAGCTAGACTGGATGACACTGGAAGACTTTCAAAAACACTTGAATGGAGAGGATGAAAATCTTTTCCCGCTAGCCTTAACTCCCAGTGAGTTTTACACACACAACACAACAGTAATCATTTTAAAATATATATTTGAATTCTTTGTCAGTGTTTTTTTCTCCTCCCCAATTAAAGCTGAGTTGCGGGATGCTGTAAAAAATGGGAATTATTTGGCTGTGAAACGTGCACTCAATTCCAAAGAGGACTATAGTCTGGACCAGGAGGTAAGATGTTCACAGCATTTGAGTTTTTTTTTTTAATTAGTTAAGAGCATTATTAGTAAACAATATAAAATGCATATAAATTTTTTTTTTTTTAAATATACGTAAATCTTTGTTTTTACAGCTTATATGCACCGCCAATAAACAGACATTTGTTGATTTTTATAAGTTGTGACTTTAAATGCTGGTATCACTGGCTCTGGTGCTATTATTACCAAGAATCTCATGTTTTTTAAATGTTGAGAAGAATTGCTGTAGTCTTATTGTGACACTGCGATTACTGTAGTATTATGTAGTATTACTGCATTTCACTACTGGGTTACTATTTTAAGCTTGAAGTACAATTCATTAACTGCTGAGAAAAACCATACTGGAAATCTAGTTGAGTCTCTGCTCAGCTTCAAATGCTGTGCTCTGTTTGGTTGTGGTGTCTGCATTTTATATAATGTTTTTTCTTGCTTATAATAATGCATTTTGGGTGCATGGATGATTTTGGGGGCAAAAGAAAATGTCAACATACAGTAATTTCTCTGTGCACGTGTGTGGGCTCACTCTGTCCCCTGCAGGATTCCAGCGGTATGTCTCTGTTCATGCTGGCCGCCGCAGGTGGACAGGATGATATTCTTCGGCTGATGATTAAGAAAGGAGTAAAGGTTAATGGGCGGCAAAAGAACGGAACCACAGCCCTTATGCATGCTGCTGAGAAGGTAATTATTGCTTTGCTGCTAAAACCGTTCTGCAGCTGTTCTGCTGCTTTACACTCACCATAGAAGACATCTGTTCATGTTCTCTCAGCATGTCTTACAGTCACATTAGGGTAGAAAGAAGGTCTGCAATAACCTCAATTATTTCTCTCTTCAGAATTTCCTCACCACTGTGGCCATTCTTCTTGAAGCAGGATCTTGCTTGAATGCTCAGACACTGGGTGGTGAGACAGCACTTATGAAGGTGAGGATAAGAAAATGCATTTCCTCGTTCTCGTGTGGTGAGAAATCTGCTGATAAATGCATTGTTCTGTTTAGACAGCTTTTGTGAATGAGTGGTTTCACATTTGTTATTGTTGGCTTTGTTAGGCATGTAGGAGAGGAAATGCAGATGTAGTGCGCCTCCTACTGGAGTATGGAGCTGACTGCAACATTCTCTCCAAGCACAAGACAACAGCCTTGTACTTTGCTAAGCTTAGCAACAACATGATGGTGTATGACCTCATCAAAGACCACATCCAGACGTGAGTTATTTTTTTTTTTTCTTCTATTTTCAAAAGATTTCGCACAACCTCTGTAACTGATATCCATTAACACCTTTTAAATTTAATTCCCAGGTTATCAACAGTGGCAGAGGAGACAATCCGAGCATATTTTGAAACGCGCTTGGCTCTGCTTGAGCCTGTGTTTCCGTTGGCATGTCACCGCCTATGTGAGGGACCAGACTTCTCACTGGAATTCAGTTACAAAGTGCCACAGCACACGCCTGGAGAGGGTAGGACTCGGCACTATGAAGTCAGAGAAATGACCAAACCATAAACAGTATATTAGCACTGGTAGTAAAAATGTTGTTTCTTCTGTCAGGGTCTGGTATCCTTCTCTTCATCTTCCATGCTAATTTCATGACTGAGATCACAGCCAGGCTCTGTGGGCCCTGTAGTGTCCATGCTGTCATTCTTAATGACAAGTTCCAGCTGCCTATATTCCTTGTAAGTAAGCCTATAATCCTTGTAACTTTATTCATAAGAGCATGCTTTTATTGGTTTGTTTGTTTAGTTTTTGCCTTGCCACTTAAGAGTATTATCTTTACAAGAAATTGCGGTAATTGTCTGATTGTTTTCTTTCCCTGACAGGATAGCCACTTTATTTATTCCTTCAGCCCTGTTCAAGGAGTCAACAAACTGTTTATTCGCCTAGCTGAGTCACCCACAGCTAAGGTGAGGGCATTAATACAGTGCCAAACATGGAGTGTGTCTTATAAATAAATAAATGTGATCAATTATTTTAATTAGTTCCTTTATGTATTCTCACAGGTTAAACTACTCATTGGTGCATATAGAGTCCAGCTACAGTGATGCCCAACCTTTCGCTTTGGGTCAAAGTTCAACAGAGAATTCTTCTCATGCCAGGAGCCAAGAGTTATTGCTCAAACCTGTCCTCAGTGTGTCACTAGACATGCCAAGACAAAGATGGGTTCATGTTCAGTTGAATGGCTTGGAAATGAAGCCTAACGCCAGTCCCTCATAGCAGACATTGGAGTGTGACTCCAGGATACACATTCATCATATAGTCAGAAGTGTTTTATGAATTTTACACAATTTCTGATTTTGTTTTATCGTTCTAATTCTTTAGATAGTCTGTGCCTCCAGACATGCAGGGAGGATTGGCATTTGTAAATCTTGTTTGTAAAGAATTGTTTTCTTGTTTTAAGTACAATAATTTATCACTTTAGATTTACCCATAGTTTCTTTATCATCTTATCACCTTGTACTTGCCTTTTCTCTCTGTGTGTGTGTGTGTGTGTGTGTGTGTGTGTGTGTGTGTGTGTGTGTGTGTGTGTGTGCGTGTGTGTGTGTGTGTGCGTGTGTGTGTGTGTGTGTGTGTGTGTGCATGTTTGTCTGAAAGAGAGATTTAGTGTGTGAACTAGAGAGCAGGTGCCAATTGTCCCTGCTGGGTTTTTTTGTTTGTATGTTTGTCTGTTTTTGAGAGACCAAGAGAGTGGACCTTTTTAAACACCAGAATTAATTCCCTGTGTGCTGCTTTCCCATCCAGCTGTTTTACACTAAACTTAGATCTCTGGGGCAAACTGTGAGTGTAGGGTCATTTGTGTAGGAAATGTACAGGGGAATTATTTTCTACGTGTGTGTGTGTGTGTGTGTGTGTGTGTGTTGGGAATGTATGTTTCAAGGGCTAGTATCTTCTTAGAATCTGGAGGAACCAGGTCTAGCAATGCCTTTTGTTTAAGACCTGAACATCTTGCCTCCAATATAGATTTTGATTAAACTAGGTTATATTGGGAATTTGCAGTCATGATTAAGTTAATATAGTACAGATTCTTTTGAAAACAGTGTGCTGGACAACATGGTTTTTTATTTATTTTCCCCTGACAGTAACTGTTTGACTGGTTTTGTTTGCTATCTTACTGTGTTATACAGTGAGAATAAACACAGCTTGGCATCCTCTTCAAATAAACTGTACATATGTTTCCATAACATTTAAAGAAGGAAGATTTGTTTGTGGTTTTATCATTTTAGTTTTATTTATAGGGATGATTTGGCTGTTTCCTGAGCAAAACTATATTCTATGTTTCTTTTTTTTAAATATATATATATATATATATATATATATATTATATTATATATATATATATATTCTTAATTCCTATTGAATTTGTCCTCTCTCTCTATAGATAAATAGATATAGATATATATAGACATATAGAATGTTTGACCCTAGGAAATCTAGGATATTCGTAATAATGCTGTAATTTGTGTAAGCAAATATTGTTGGATGTTGCATATAAACAATCACCTGGCATATCAAAGAAAAAAAGCAAACCAGGTTTAATACTATTTAATAGACCTTCAGCAAATTCCCTCTCTTCCCTTTTATATGGCATCTTGCATGGAAATAGTACTTGGGGGTTGTACAAACTTCTAATTTCCATCCTACAAACACAAAGCACAAAGACAAATATTTATATAAGGAGAGAGAGAGAGAGAGAGAGAGAGATATCCTTAAACTACACTGAACAAAATATAAACCCAATACAGTAAAACTGCACGTTTTAGAGTCGTCTTTTATTCTGGCCAGCCTAAAGCACACCTGTGCAATAATCATGCTGTCTAATCAGCATCTTGATACGCCACACCTGTGAGGTGGATGGATTATCAGGGCAAAGGAGAAGTGCTCACTAACACAGATTTAGACCGATTTGTGAACAATATTTAAGAGAAATAGGCCTTTTGTGTACATAGAAAAAGACTTAGATCTTTGAGTTCAGCTCATGAAAAATGAGGGCAAAAACAAAGGTGTTGCATTTATAAGTTTGTTCAGTGTATATGTTGGGTGCAGTTTTTCTTACGAGTACCAGAGCTTAAGGGATCCTCTGGATAATATACAGACTCTAGTAAATCACCAAATGCATTCATTACCTAATTTTTTATCCAATTAGTCAGTCCTGTGCAATGAAGAAATAAATACATCCACTTGCTTTACCCACCCTTGGATAACAATAAAACAGCATTCTGTTACAAGGTCAGGGTTTTTTTTAGTGTTCAGCTTTTAATATGCTTGAACAGAAAAAAAAAGGTCCTGAGAAATGTAGAGTTTCAGAATAACTGCGAGGACAGCTAAATCTAAAGTTTCTAAATCCAATAGAAACCTATGAATACAGGATTCCTAAGTGTTAATGACAAACAGCAGAGTTCAACTGGGCCTTTACTTGTTCTAAAAAAAAAAAAAAATATGGCGATAAAGGCTGACCATGAATACTCAAACACATACATTCACACCTAAACCCCCTCTGAAAAATGTTAATAATGAGATGGCTGAAATAGGTTGCAGTGTGGTCCTGGGTGGTCATTGTGCATTGCATACTTTGTGGCCTCTGGTCTGAGTACAGTATATGAGTAAATAACAAAAAGAATATCTTTGAGGGGTACAGGTGTTCCTAATAAAGTACATATAACTGCATTAGAAAAACACATGCATGCATTAAGAATGAAAGATCCATACTAATGAACACAAGTGTGTGTATATATATATATATATATATATATATATATATATATATATATATATATATATATATATATATATATATATATGTAATAAAAAAAATGGCCATATTAATGGCCATTTCAGATCGGAGTCGGTTCTCTTGGCTCCGAGTCGACTCTTCGGAACTTTTCCAACTTTGGTGCTTATAGACCGGTTTAACCGAGTTCACATTGAACAGGAACATTTAATCAAGCAATAATAATAAATATATGAACATGGATGAAATGACACTAGTGTTCTGTGAGAATGCTGCTGCTTCATGTCTCTTGGTGTAGGGCCTCGAATCGTTTTGATGGAGCAGTTACAACAATGAAATGCAGAAAACAATCCTGATTACACACGAAATAAATATAAAATCTTTATGACATTATATAGAAGTAATCCTATAGCAGAAGCACCTCCATCACTCACTGCTCTCAGCTCGTAAATCAGCCATCGAGGAAAACGTGCAGTAAACGTGGACGCACCCTGATCATCATGAGTCACGGCTGTTTCAAAATAAAAGCTCTGCACGAGCCCAATCATATCTACATCTACTAATGTCTATGGCGAAGTGCTGCGTTATAACGTTAATAGAAATCAGTGTCACCTAGCCGAAAACGAAACCTGTGGGACATGTCCATATACAAGGGACAGGATGCCAAAGCGGTAGGATGTTCTTATTTTTGTTAAACAGGAAAAACCGTTTCTTAGGTGCAATCAGTTCATTGCTGTACATTTCTAAAGTAAAACCCGATTCAGACTTTGTTGTAATAATGCGTGATTTGATTTTAAATGGGAATCAGCCTGTTTAACTTTCCATATGAAACCATGGAGGTTTTCAAACCGTCTTGTGTGAAGATTAAATGATCAGGTGTTTACACGTGATATGTAGACCAGAAACTTCTCTGGAGATGCATTGAATTTGCATTGCTTTATTGGTTTTGTACGTGGACCGCCATATTTTGACACCTCTCAACAGATCAGCGATGTAGTGCACGTGGTGTGTGTGTATGTGCTCCTTTACCAAACATCCTGTAGATTTTCAATTCTGCTCGACTTTCACAAGTCATGTATTTCATCCTTGATTTAGCTGTAGAAACTGCCAACATATAGTGTGCATTATAAACTTGGCATTTTGTGGACACCCTGTGAGCAGGAATAATCTTACAGAAGCGTGGACATTGCACTCAATCAGTGCTACGTGTCATTGACCTACAACTGTTGGATATATATATAATACTGTGTATATATAGCTATATACAGCTTCTGCACATTCTACCCAGAGGGCTTTTATTTTTGTACTTGCTTTTTTGTTTGTTTACCGCAATAGCCATTTTTTGCTATACATATATTTACATATTTATCTGCACTTGTCAGTTTGCACAATGCTATTATTTGCACTTCTGGTAGATGCTTAACTGCATTTTGATGCTATCTATCTATCTATCTATCTATCTATCTATCTATCTATCTATCTATCTCTCTCTCTCTCTCTCTCTCTCTCTCTCTCTCTCTCTCTCTCTCTCTCTCTCTCTCAAAACATTGATATATTTTGCACCCAATATGTAACATTTAAAAATTCGGTTTCGAGTTCATAGTTAGTAATTTCATTGTACAAACTCGTTATCGCGGCCCTGGAATGTGGATGGTGAGGTATATGGACGACGCACGTGACAGGCCGCAAAAACGTGCCTTTTGTCGGATTTCAATTTTCGAGTTGATCGCGGCAGCATTGCGCACGCGCGATAACAGAGCGCCGAAGACCTCGTTGGCAGTATCCTCCTCCCACGCGCCTGGAACGTCCGTACGTTTTCGCGCATGCGCGTTCGAATTCATGTCACGGCACAAAACTGGCGCTATATCGTTTCCCAGGCTCTACTCCGGTAAGGGTTTTTTTTTTTCTCCTCAATAGCGGTTTTGATGCTATTAGCTACTGGGTTTAATTGGCCAAAGTTCTCACAACTGACTGTAGTATGTAGCTCGTCCTAAAGACATGATTCGGGTCACCTGCGTGGGTCTTAAATCTAATTTAACCAGGAAAGAGGGACAGGCTTTTTTTTTTTTTTTTTTTTACCCCGCCTGAGATTTTCTCCCCCTCTACGCCGTAGTAGGGTGCTATTGCCTCTACGCGTCCGCGTATTGTCTCTCTGCCTCTCTAATGGCGGACAGGAGGCAGTACTACCCACTGAAGGGGGGAATAACTGCTCATTTACCTCTTCTAATTTACTCCCGAGGATGATTATTGTGCATGCTTGAATGCTCCCAATTGATTTCAGTATCTATTGTCATGATCTGGTCATTTTTTTGTCCATTTGTGTACCAAGAGTTAGTTGATGCTCCGGGCTGTAGAGCGCCCCCTCAGGTAGCCACGTGTATGTCCTTTTGATTGCCCCCGGGTAAAAGCTCAGGGGTATCTTCCGAATTGAAACTGTTCACCCAAGTGTAATAGGGTTCGATTAAAACTCATTGGAAGTCATATATAGTGTATTATGAGAGAAAAAAAATCCTGTTTTGGTGCTTATTTGTAACAATTATTAGTAATCGACCAATATGGCGATACCCTAACAAAGAGGGTAAATTGGGCATGCTTTGGGAGGGAGGGGGTTATGTTACTGCTTGGACCCCTTTTCATGGGCATTTGTGAACTTCGACGCCACGACTATTCGCGATTAAGTTGCGACGTTTCTCCGTAGCTCATAACAATGGCGCAGTCTCGGAGCGGCTCTCCTCCCTCCACTTCCACACTAATCCAATGGCTGCATGCGCCACCGAGGCCCGGGGTGGGAACACCGTCAACTGAACACACACGCACACGCGATCTACACTCTACAGACTTCAGCAGAGTCCGTGGCTGTGTTCATACTAGTCATGTAAACGGAGGATTTTTAGCCCATCTTCAGCGGGAACGATGAAGGACTTGTGTGAACCGTGAACCGGGCCCTGGTCCAGTCCCAAACCCAAGCACTGAGCTCTAAACGAGTGCACAGTGAAGGGTACAAGCCCTAGTGGGCCTTACTCAGCTTACTTTTTTTTTTTTTTTTAGACAAACCCAGAACCTAGATTTGGTCTTCTCTTGAAATGGTGCAGAGCAACTTGAGTGCAGATCTTTGACCTACGTTGTCTGAGGCACTTCACGTGTCACGTGGCGTGATCATGACTCATTATTGATTCATTTTCTTCTTCTCTCATTCCCCATTAACACGTGTGAAGACTTCACACCCAGAGCACATGTTCCGCCAGCTGTAACAATAGATTTGTCTGTTTTAAAACCCTGGAGATGAGTAAAGCATCTTGTGATTTATCTCAAATATTATATGATTATTTTTTTCTGTTGTGTGGACACAATGCTATTCAATAACACAATCTGTGATCATAAAAGTAGCCTAGTGTTGGTAGATGGAGTGTGAATCCTGTAATTGTGTGTGTTTGTTACGCAGCTCCATCCACCAATTCTAGGCTTCTTTTATAATCACAGTTTTAATATTGAATAGTTATCACGTGCCCCTTAAAGGCTTACAATAACGCTTCAAGCTTAGCTAGAAGTGAAACTAGCATGCAGTACAATTGATATTTTGTTGACAACAAACACTTGCATGGGGCGGTTACACTAGACGAGACACTGCAAATATGGCCAACAACAGGATAGGACGTCAACGATTTTTTACGTGTGTTTGCTTAAGTTTTTAAATATACCATCTGTTCCTGTAGGCGCTGCTATCGCAAACCAGGCAGCTTCCATTTTAATGTTGTTTTGATATACTTTTTATTGTATGACTGTTATCACACCATGACTTGGCGATCTTCTATTGGTCACACTTCTCCAAGATATAAATTCGCAACTCCGAGTTGGACTTTTGAACGCTGTGAAATGCGAACGTTCTTCGCAATAAGCTTGCGTTTCCAGTCTCCTGCTTTCACATGCGAATGGCTAAAAGTTGCTGGAATTAAAATTGTCGTCATCACGTATTTAGGCTCTTAAGTACATTCAAATTAATAAGAAAAGGGGGCGGTAGCTGTGGGGTGAAATTCAAATTTGAGCTAGCGCCAGAGAAACATGACAGAACAAACACGGAACTCATTTCTGATTGGTTGTCGTGATGTAATTGATCTCGAGAAATCTTTTCAGCAGCATCTATTGAAGTATTTTTCTTTTTGTATGTCACTTTGAATTGCAGTAGTATGTTTCTTGTTTACTTCTGAACGATGCACACTTGTTATCTCTTACGTTATAGTAGCTTTAAACAGTAGTTTCCTCATCTGCCCTGATGACATTCTGTAAATGCTATATCATTTATTTTTATTAAAAACCTATAAACCATTATATGCCTTTCATTGGTAATTAGCTCTTTTTCTGCCTACAGATGAGCTTAGATTAGATTAAGTAGACAGTCCTCAATGCAAGTGCTAGTGTAAAAAAAAAAGAGAGATTGAGCGCATTAACATGAACAAAATTTTCACCACCATCTGACCAGACCCAAGAAATTAACAATGGGAAGTTATAATGCTGTTTACATCAATTGTTTTATACCACAGTAGATTTAGTTAGGGGATGTCTGTCCTTCTGTATTATTGCCAGGGTGTTGCTTTACTCGAGTTAAAAGACCATTTGGAACAGAACCCATTTTGTCACATTCGTTGCTTGTATTTTTATTTCTTCTGGGTTTTTTTCTGGATATTTTGTGTAGTGAAAGTTATTTGCCGTTTTTGACACTAGCTATATAAGCTAAGATTACATTTACAGTATTTAGTATGGGGCCCAGCAGTGACAGCTTGGTGGTACTCGGATTTGAACTCGTAACCCTCTGATCCAAGTCCAACATCCTAAACCCCTGAGTTACCACTTCCCAGATTATCCACCTAACTTCCTTTGTTGTTTCTGTGTGACGTTGAACTTGTGGTTAGACCCTGATGACGTTTTAAATATCTGCAATAGCATGCGATGTATAAATCTGAAATGTGCCATAAAATCTGACCTGACAGCTCTGACTGATGTTTTGACTGATCCGATCTGAATTAATCCTACTGATTTCAGCACACACTTTGGGGTACTTTTTGTGTTGGAAAAAAAAAATCTTGTCATTTTCTTTGGCATTGAAGTCCTTTTGGATATTTTTTAAAACGGCAGCTGTTTGATGGAAAAAAAAAATGATTAAAAATACAGAAATTGGAAATTATTGGTTTGTTAATGTGTTTTTCAGGAAGAATACAATGCAGAGTAGTGAATGAAGCCCCATGTGGTTCGTAAAACCACTTGGGGTGCCATGTTTGTGCATTTTCACCTCTCAAAACCGAATACGTATACGTGGTACCTGCGGTCTCTCGGCAAAAACAGATCATAGAGAACTTTTCAATTCAATATTACCTAAAGTTATTACCCTCTAGTCAATGTCATTCCCATATTTCGTGTGGCTGTAAATGAAATGAAATATTCAGCGATATTGGCAGGTGTACTGCGAAATATAGTGTACAATTTCATTTTTTGTGTCCCAGTATCATTGCTCATGAAGAGTGTTTAGATGTTTCCTAAAGGTGCTTCCAAAAACAGATTTCCGAATAGGTTAGCTCTCTGATGTACAAGCTAATCTGACTAGCCTAGCATGTCTTAACATATAGCCACGTTACAATAATTATAGATTCTTTGTTAGCTGACCCCAACTACTACGCTGAAGAATGATTAACCAGTTGTAGCTTAGCAACCGTAACCAGGCACAGGCACCATTTGCAGAGCTTTATGGATTTTTGCCGCATGCTGCAGTGTGTAAAGTGGAAGTGAAATTTTACTTATTTCCTTTACCATAGGCAAATGAGATGTGACGCTTCTGGACTGAACTGGGTGTAACAGTTAAACATGTTAAAATCACACACCAACTGATCTAAGCTAACGAGCTAGTATGTCATGGTAACCGATTTCTTCTTATTGATAACACGTTAGACTTAAAGCCATGTAATAGAAGAAAAAAAGTGGTTACATTTCTGTAAAGAGCCGTGTAGGCAATGTTATGTGTGTAGGTAATCATACATTTCTGAACCCTGCAGTGCAAGAGCAACACTGCATTTCAGTTTCCAATGATCAGCGTGTACACCACAACCACAGGCAAGCCAAGAAAGGACTGTTAGTCAATCCTCTGTATTATTATGAAAGGGGGGAAATAACATTGCTTGATGATTAATAATATCATATAAATGGAAAGGCGGGCCTCAATTACAGCCCTTTAAATTTATTTGTTGGCGAAAGCCTTCGATGCATCCATTTCAGCATCCTGTCTGCTTCACCCAGACCTAAGGATTAAGTTTAATTTATGGCTTTTATTGAGGCTTTATAATGTCGACTTAACATTGGAGCTATTTTAGTAATCATACAGGATATTTCAATGTTTTTTGGTAATTCATTAAACAGAATGTATATATTTTTCAATCTCTGATGCTGCGTAGTGAACAGTGTTACAGATTGCATTGACAGGAACTGTCCCTTGATGCTTTTATTGCCATGGTAACTATAGATGCGAAGTAACCAAGATGCATACACATGGCGTTGCAGGAATGATTAACACTGGAAGGTCACAGCATTCTGAACGTGAAATTCAAATATAAAAGAGTGTCCGAGATTGTAATAAGGCCAGTTCATGATTATAAGCTCTAGATGAAAGGAGATTGCTGTTTAATTGGTGCTCTTCTTTATGCTTCAGCTTTTTGTTTTTCTTCCCTCATTGATTCATTAAACCATATTTTTATGGCTGGCCATATAATGATTTTTTTTTTTTCTTCATTAAATGAATATTAAAAAAATGCAAATTAGTATACGAGTCATCTCTTTTGTCTTTTTTTTTTCCCCCAGGTAAATGCCTCACTCCTTTATTTGTGGTAACAGGTGGTTGGTTACCTGAGCGATGGATGGAGAGTTAGAGCCAAGAACAGATGTTGAGGAGGGATTAAATAAGGAGGATGAGCCCATGGAAACCACACCCTCAACAGAGCTGAGCTCAGATGGGCAGCTTCAGGGAACTGATGTCATGACAACAGGGGTATCCAAGGCTCCAGAGGATAACGATGACGACGTTGTGTTGGTGGAGGGGCCTCAGTTTCAGGAGGGGAAAAAAGAATCAAGCCCCTCTAGCAACCCTGCACCTGCTGAGACCACAGACGATACTGAGCCAGCCACCACAACAGCAGCATCCTCCAACGCTCCTTCTCCCTCCTCCACAGCTGCAGCAACCATGGCTCCCAAAAGCCAGACTGAGCCCATTGTTATAGACGATGAAGAAGATTCAGAACATAGAGACACTTCCTCTTCCACGCTGGCATCGAGTCAGCCTAGAGAAGCATTAAGCAGCACAGAACCAGACTCAGAAATTAAAATTGCCAGCGTCACCACACTGGGAGTGTCATGTTCATCAGAGGTTGCTATGTCGACATCAGCAGAGGCATCCACAGCCCCGTCTGATGAGGAGAGCATGAACCTTAAAATCACAAGTGTGACATCGTTGAAGGGCAGCGAGGAGGCAGAGGCTGGGGAAGAGATGGAAGCCGCAGAAAACGGCTTGCAGATCAGTAGCACATTCAGCCTTAACCCAGAGGCCCAGCAGAGCCCCGGGTCAGCTGGCAAACCATCACCAACGTTCAACCCAGGACGTGTTAATTCAACTACCCAGCCAGTTCAAAATGGTGAAACTGGGACTCACCAGAGATCTGGTAATGGCTTATGTAATTAATTATTATTATTATTTTTTTTTTTTTATAATTTTTGGTTATTTTATAGGCAGAGGAGTTGATTTAAGCAAATGCTTTATTGTTGCGTAGGATTGTATTTAACCCCATAATATCAGCATAGGCTGAATATATTCTTCTCTCTGTGCCTAATTGATTTTAGACTTAACAAATTGGATATACATGTCAATATTTAGGGGTTTAAGCATGTAGTGCAGAAACCCTATTGTAATTTTAGGGATTATTATTCCGCCCTGAAACTGATCGTGCAGACCAAAGCGTAAGACCTAGAGACTTGATACTTGGCCAAATGGTGAAGCTCAATTTTGGGAGAGGTGGACAAAGTATCAACCCAATTTAAAGCCAAAGTATCAAGGTGGGCACTACAGTCCAAATAAAAAGTCACATTTTTTGCTCGTACATTGTTTGTCGTTGACTCAAAAGTTTTATATCCTTGCAATCCTTGGATTCGCTTTATGAAGTTCGGTTTTTCTGCTAAATTTAGTTATGTCCAAAACCTACTTTTGCAAATTAATTTTAGTTTTTTTACCTGATCTGAACCAAAGCAATGCAGAAATGTTCCCTGGGCAGTGAATATCAATCATTATTAAAAAAAAAAAAGTTTAATTTTCCTATCATCATTGCAAAGGGTAACTAAAATGTTTCTTAGAAGGCGGGGCCGTGAGATATCTTCTCCAAACTTGGTAAACATGTATGAGCTCAATTTTTGGTCAAAAAAAAATGTGTAGCTTTGCCACTTGGTGGTGCTAAACAAGGAAAAAATAATAAAAAAAATGTCTATAACTACGCAACCATTCATCCAATCGACCTGAAAATAGGCATGAAGTGTCTGGCATGTTCAACCCACGGCCCTAAAGGGCGTTAAGAATTTTAAAAGAAACTGGCCACTTAGGGACAATATCGGGTTTTTATGGTGTAATTGTAATTCTTAATTATGATGAACCCCTACTTTTGCGAACTAGTCTTAGGTTTTTTTTGCCCGATCAGAACCAAACCAGTGACTATCAAAGAAAAAAAAAAGGAAAACTTTCGGCTCTGTGTCACACAGGGGCGCCAAAAAGTAAAAAAAAAAAAAAAAAATGGGTGGGGCCACTTTCACTCAAATGGCTGTAACCCTTGAACGGATTGAGATTTCTTCACCAAACTCTGTAGACATGTGCAAGAGCCCACTCTAGTCAAATTGCAGAGCTCGACCACTTGGTGGCACTATAAGATGAAAAAAAAAAAAAGGCTATAATTTCACATTCGTTAGACACTGCAGGCCAATTTGATAAGACTATGTCCAATGTGCCACAAGAGTTTTGAGAAAAATCGTGTATCTCAAAAAACATGGCCGCCATCGGTCAGTGAATTTGAGCACCCATTACACAAGGTTAACCGAGGTCAATCAGAATGAAACTCGGTGGGCATGTTTCTAATTATTTTTTTTTGTTTGTTTGTTTTTTTTTTTTTTAACTTCAATGCCTTAGGTGCTTGAACCCTGGTAATCAGCTATATTTTTCCTTATGTCTGGATTTGGATTGTTGCCTGTTTTTTGCATGCATATCTAAGCATACTTATATTTCTTAGCATAATTAATCATTAACGTCAAGAACGTTGCTGACATGCCTACTAACCATCTAGATTTTTAGCGTTTGAGTTTACTGTCCACTATATCAATAGAAAATTTCCTGTAAAAATTAAACCAATGGAATTAACCCTAGAAGTTTTTTCTTCTAGGGTTAGACCCTAGAAGTTTTACTGTTACTGATTCCTTAATACTAATAGCTTCTAAAGTCTAAAGATTTGCATTTTTCTTAGATTCCTGGATCTCTCAGTCCGCGTCTTTTCCCCGCAATCAGAAGCAGCCAGGGGTGGACTCTCCCTCTCCCACTGCATCTCTTCCTAAAGCACCAGGCCAGTCTTCCTCAGGCTCCCAGCAGCCACCACGCACCATGAAGGTCACCTGCGCTAACTGTAAAAAGCCTTTAAAGAAAGGTCAGACTGCTTATCAGCGCAAAGGCTCCTCCCACCTGTTTTGCTCTACGACTTGCCTTTCTGCCTTCTCCCACAAACCCACACCCAAAAAGAGCTGCACCATGTGCAAGAAGTAAGACTTGTTCTGTGAAATATGTTCTGTTTATAACACTCTCTTACCTGACTATTTTGTTGATAAACATGGCAAATGTAATTTCTCTTAAACTAGGGACATTAGTAGTATAAAAGAAGCATTTGTGGCTCAGGTGGACTCAGGATCATTTCAGGAGTTCTGCAGCACCGGTTGTCTGGCTGCATACGAAAATAAACAGAATCCCCCGAAGAACACCCTCAAAACCAATTGTACTGTCTGTGGAAAGCTCACAGAGGTCAGTAAAACAAACACTTGTTTCAGTGCCTTATACTATCACAGCCTTTAATGTTCTACAATATGAGATCATTTGGCATTGTTTACTTCCCTGTGTGTATCGTCTGTTGTCTATGTATGTTTAGATTAATATTTGTGTCTCATTTATTTCTGTAGATTCGCCATGAAGTCAGCTTCAAGAACATCACCCATAAAATCTGCAGTGATGCATGTTTTAACCGTTACCGTATGGCTAATCGCCTGATCATGAACTGTTGTGAGCAGTGTGGGAACTACCTGCCCAGCCGGGCCACAGCAAATCACTTCTTGCTTATCGATGGGCAGCAGAAACGGTTTTGTTGTCAGAACTGTGTCAGAGATTACAAACAGGTAAAGCCAACTGACATGTATCTATTATTGAACTGGGACATTGTGAGTTTATTATTGTCCTTGGCTCTAGAGGTGTACAAAAGGTATTTTAATCCCACTTCAGACAGCTTCAAAAGGTTTTCTGACCAACATGACCTGCATTTATTTTTGTTTCTACATGTCTGCAGTCTATTCTAAGGAAATTAATTTGGTTTTATTTCCCAGAGTATGAACTAAGCCATTTAAACCACAACGAGTAAAAGTAGGATAAAGGGGTTACTGATGATGAATGAACAAACAAGAAACATTGCCGTTCTTTGTTCCACAATCATCATATCTGACCACTAGTTTCTGCCCCGTTGGGGTAAGAATTCCACACTTCCACAATGTTTGTATTTTGGGTCCTTTTGGATTCCAGTCCCAGTGAACATCTCTCCTTGGAGGTGTAATTTGATCTAAAAAAAAATTTTAACTTTCAGCATGGACTAATATGTAATTGTGATTATTTTTTTTATTTTTTTTTACCAAAAATAATTGATTAATCTGATTTCTTTCTAACAAAACCACTTATCTTAACATTTATGACCGCCTTTAAATAAACTGAACAGGAACTCTGCTTCAGAGCCACTGAGAACACTGTCCTCTCAAGAATGTCAATAATATAAGTGAATATCTTATTATTGAAATGTTAGCCTTAAATGACTAGTTTTTTATTTTGTTTTATTTTTACCCTAGACACATGGAAAGATGACCCAGTGTAGTGGATGTAAGGCAATGTGCAGATCTTTTGATGTAACTCATGGTATTGAACCTTCTGGTGTCATGGAGCCTTATTGCTCATCTTGTATGAATAAAAGCAAAGTCACAGCTGCTGCACCAAGTAAGTACTCGTATAAATTTTGGGGTTAACCACCGGTTGCCTGTTTTTAATCATTTATCCTGTTTTGTTTATCTTGCGTAAAAATACGTCGGAAAAATTACGGCTATTTTAATGAAATTAGTACTATTAACTGTTAACTATTAATTATTTTTTCACAGTTTTTAGTCTTGCCTATTATAAATCATCTTAATGAATAAACTTGAGGAAATATATAAGTTGATATTTGTATAGCACATGGTCATGGCATCGTTTTTCTATTTGTAACAATCTTAGAATTGTATTTTGTGTAAAACAATGTATAAGGTGTGCCCCTTTCTGGATGCAAGAATCAGAATGTTAATTGTTCGAATCTTTCTTTTACACAAGTCTCATTTATGCACCGTAACACAATCAGCAGTTTGCACATGATGTAGTCATTGAACTATATTTCAGCAACACTCGCCTTTGCCTTTTTCTGATAGATGATCAGTAAAGAAATGTCTCTCTTGTAATTAGTCTTTCTATGGTTCAGACAACACGGGGTCGCATTTAATCTTTTACAAAAATATATAATTTATGAGTGATGAGCTGTAGTTTAGCACAATGATCATGAGCACCGCTGCTGTTGGTTTGTCTTCTTACAGAAGTCATTAGGGATCACTCCTGAATCCAGCGGAGCTGATTATTTGGAGCAGGTGTGCTGGATTTGGGTTGGAACTGAATTCTGTGGGAAGTTAAATCAGTGTTGATTACTGACTATCATAATCACTGGAATGCAGCAGTAGTTTAGGGTGAGACTGGGATAGAAACCCTTGTGTTTTTATGGTAAAGTGCTTAGACATGCTCATAGGCAGGTTGTTAGACATTAGAAATGTTTGGTTTCAATTTGTTTTTAGTGGCAGCTTGATGCATTTTATTTGCGAAGATTTGATTCATCGGCAACTGTGCACCTATAGTAAATCCGACAAAACCGTCGACCGATGATTCACACTTGTACCACAAGTAGCACTGAGACATGTGGCTCTTAGACAGTACAACTGATTTTCTATTTGCACTTTAACAGTTTCTTTGTTTCAGAAATGGTGTCAACTGACATGTTTACAAGCTCTGTAGCTTGTATTGATACTTATCTGTGTTTGTAGTTGCTGAACCTTCCTGTCATTTCTGTAAGAGAAATGCATTACCTCAGTATCAGGCAACACTACCTGAAGGAAAGGTCTTAAACTTCTGCAGCTCTCAGTGCGTCACTAAATTCCAGGTACATGCATTGCAAACTGTATAACCTGTAGACATTTGCATGGCATGCATTGGGTCAAAGCACTTCTGATACATGTAAGGGTCTTTATGGTCATAATAGCACTTCTAATTGCAAGATTATGCCTTTGGAACATCCAGCCAATTTTTGTGTCTTTTTACATTTTCCTGTTTTTTTTGTTTTTTTTTAGAACGCCACTATACAAACATCAGCCAATGGCCAACTTCCCGCCCTTGCTTCCAGCAACGTCCAACTGAAATGCAATTACTGTCGTGGCTCTTTCAGCCTGAAACCAGAGATTCTGGAGTGGGAGGTAGTGTTATCCAGCAAATCCGTTTTTATTTTAGAACTCTATAACTTTTTTCTTTAATCAGATTTAGATATGTTCTTCCTTGTTGCTTTCAGGATAAAGTGTATCAATTTTGCAGTAAGACGTGTTGCGAGGACTATAAAAAGCTCCATTGTATAGTGACCTTCTGCGAGAATTGCCAGGAGGAGAAGACACTTCACGAGACGGTCAAGTTTTCAGGGGTCAAAAGACCTTTCTGTAGTGAAGGTATATTTGGGTTTTTTCTCCCTTTGGATGAGATCCTGTGATTAGAACACTATTGCGGATCAAAAGCAACCAGGCTCGTTAGTATTACAGGATAAAACTTTTAGTGAATAGATTAAAGTTGCATAATGATTTTTCACCACACTCATTAACTACTGCAGGGGTTCGCAAACTTTCTGCGGCTGCAGACTTTTGAAAGAATATATTATGCCACTCTTTGAACATAATCCAAATGTTCAACACATCGCTTTAAATGTATACAGTAAATTATAAACGGGTAGATATTGCAATCGGAGAGCGATCTATCTTTAGATTGTTAAATTTTTTTTCATTGTACTTAGTTTTTTATAGTTTTTGGATTACATCCATCCAAGTCAAATAACCTAAGTCAAGAATGATTATAAATTTGAAACGGGTGAGTGTGATTTCCATACCTGTAAACAAAAAAAAATCTTTTTAATTACATAGTCTGCTTCAATTGCTTTTAATCACTTTTTTGAAGTATAAAATAACCGTCTGCTACCTTTTTTTGGCTGCAGGTTGTAAGCTGTTGTTCAAGCAGGACTTTGTACACCGTTTAGGCCTCAAATGCGTCACCTGCAACCATTGCACTCAGATGTGCAAAAAATCGGTTACCAAACTGATTGATGGTCTTAACAGAGACTTCTGCAGTGAAACTTGTGCTAAGAAGTTTCATGACTGGTATTACAAGGTGTGTGATTATAAATAATGTTTTTTTCGTCAAAAATTGTCCTGTGATTATAACCTTATTGCTGTTCACATTCTGAACCATAGTGTCGATACCCATTAATATATGAGGACACAAGGCCATGTACCTTATACAATCATAAGTGAAGTCCTATTATTCATTTTGCTTTTTAAACATGTTCTTCTCTTGTTTGTCCACCAGGCGGCACGCTGTGACTGCTGTAAAGTGCAGGGGAACCTGACCGAGTCTGTGCAGTGGCGTGCTGAGATGAAGCACTTCTGTGACCAAGAGTGTCTCCTCCGTTTTTACTGTCAGCAAAATCAGCCCAATATGGCAACTCAAAAAGGGCCAGAAAACACAGTATTAGGTAATAAACAATTCTAATATTCTTAATAATTATGTACTTTTATTTTATGTAATTTAATAATTGTTTTGTTTTAATAATAGGACAGACACCGGCACCAAAATTAACTGTGAGTATTAAAGTAATTGGTTTTTTAAATTTGATAATAACTGTATTGTTTCTGGAAGAAAGAAGCATTAGATCCAGTCAGTATTATTTTTCTCTATTTAAACATCTGTATATAGCAGCAATCTCAGCTGTCTCTCACTCTCACTTTTTTCCCCCCCTGTGCAGCTCCTTAATCAGGTACCCATGTCATATGCCAGTGGAGGGATTGTTAAGGATGTGAAGAATAAAGCTGTTCTTTGTAAACCGCTCACCATGACTAAAGCCACGTACTGCAAACCTCACATGCAGAGCAAACAATTGCAAACAGGTAGATTGTGTCACATACATGCTGCCTGAGTAGAGAACCTGTACATATACACATACTAACTGGTTTGTTTGGTCTTTACAGAGGAAGACGGCTTGGAAGGCTTGGTGAAGGAGTATGTCCCTGTTCCAATTCCTGTTCCTGTTTATGTTCCAGTACCCATGAATCTTTATGCTCAGGCTACACCCTCTTTTTTCCCGATACTTCTTCCTGTAAGAGCTTCCCTCTTAATTGACTAGGCGTCCAGAAACGCTATTAAAATTGTGTAATATACACCGAGTGTATGATGAAGTTGTAGAGAAAATCCTGTTTCTTTATGTTGTTCTCAGATACCTGTGCCAGTGATTCTGCCCACCACACTGCAGAGTTCTGAGCATATTGTGAAGACCATAGATGAACTGAAAGCAAAGAATTGCCCCAATCCTTTCAAAGCTGTTTCAAAAATAATTTCAGAGGAGGATAACAAACCTGACTGCTTAGGTGTGAAGCTATTTCTGGAAAAGAATTTTTTGCAGCAAAGAACTGACTGTGAGATGGAATTGTCATTGAAGGAATGTTTGTTTGTACATGTTTTTTGTGGGGAGGTGAAAGAGTGAAATGGAAACAGTTCAGTTAAGCGGCTTAAAAAATATTTTACTTTCATCTGTTTCAGATATCAAATGTGAGGAGAGTGCAGAGATTAAAAGGAAGAGAGTGAATAGCATCAGTGGTGAAAGCATTTCAGAAGAAGAGGAGGAAGAGAAATTTGAACCAGAGTTGGACCTAGAGAAAGATCTTCCACAAGGTACAAAACTGCATAACCCTCAAAACGGACAACGTTATTTGTATAACATACTCGAGCTGTCCTTGTAAAATGTAGTGTTTATTAGTTTGGATTGGTCAGGTTTTAAAGAAATAATTTGATGGTATAATTCTCCTCAGCCTCAGCGCCTGTGCCCACCTTGGAAGAGATGGGTTTCACGCTGCCGCCCATCCTCACTGAGGAACGAGAGGAGACATCCTGGACCAGAACCAGGAGGAGGGTACTTAACACACACATCATGAAATTTTTACACAAGTGGGTCTGTTGCAGATGTGGAAATTGACTACTTATGTTTACTCATGTTACTATAATTAGTAGGGGTTTTTTTTGTGTGTACTTTTATTCTTTAAATTATACAAATATTTGTACAATATTTAAATAATATAATGAAAGGAAGAAATTGTGCTCTGGAAACTACAACCACAAAAATAAGTTTAATTAGGGATATGACTATCTACAGCCGCATCAAAATTAGCAACTGTGTGAATGTTAGTGATTTGAAGTAGGTTTGCATGTGGTACTTCTGCCTAGTGTATTACCTGTCATAGACAATGCTCAGCACTCTTCAGTTCGCAGCAGCAAAGCACAGTGAGAGAGACCATGCTGAACACAGAGACAACACAAAAAAAAATCAAGTGATACTTCCTTTAGGAGAATAAAATGTTTTTTTTGTTCTGTGTACAGTCCCTGTGCTCAGCAGTGTATCTTTCTGCTCCTCTAAACAGGGAGAGTGCTGAGCGCTGTCTACTACAGGTAATACACTGACTAGTTACAAGTACCTCTTACAATCTCACTTCAAAATACTATCCCTGTAATAGGAATATAACGTTGAGTATAGTAAAGGCATACCTTCCACTAAATCTGTCATGTTCATGAAGATGGTCTACAGAATCTCACTTTTTATGACACCTTCAATGGTTGTATTGTTTAAAAAATGTGTTTTTTTTTTTTTTTTTTTTTTTTTGGGATGGTCTGAAAAAAAGAGGCGTATATATATATATATATATATATAATATTAGCTTGATTTTTATATCCCCTTGTCCTTTTGCCCCACACTGGAGAGACCCACCTTGCTTTTTAAAATGAATAAATTAACTAGGTAACCGTTACCCAAGTCATTTATCAATGAACTACTTTTCACCTGTGTAGATTTGTAGCCCTGTAATTTCACTTGTACGCAAGTCAAATTTTAATAACGTAATAGTACTTTTTACCTGAGTAGAATATTCAGTAATCTTTCCACCTGTGGTCCAGTGATTATAAACACTATGCTGTTCACATGCTGATGTGCAGTGATTGCTGATGTTTTATTATGAGGACTTTTATACGAATAGTATATACGAATTCTATGCTCTTAAATTTGAGCTCCTTATCATTAACTCCCATCATGTTCATGTCACTTATGGTTTTAGGGCATCAAAAGGAGAGCCACAGAAGAGGAAGCTTCTATGGAGTCATCTTCATCAGCAGAGCCTTTTGCAGCTGATGCCTCTTTCCCCCTGAGCTCCAAGTATGGCCTGAATGCCTGGAGGAGATGGGCTGCATCAGCTGCAGAGTCCAGTAACCCAAGAGAGAAAGGTGCCTGCAAACAAGATGAGAAGAATTTTGTTGAGGTTCATTTAGGAGTGAAAATGCAGTAGGGACTATTTGAACGATGTATGCAAAATGTGTCCAATGATTATAACTCATCTGCTGTTCACATCCTGAAACATCTGGTGTTGATCAATTGAAGTTATGAGGACACATAATAATAAATGTTCATGAAAGTCAGATGATGAATATTAAATAAAAATAGGGATACACTGATCCCCTCTGTATCATCCGTATTAATCTGTCTGGAGGAAAGATGCTATTGCAAGTTACTCATGACAAAACTTCAAGGAGTGTTGCAGAGTGTAAATTGCTATTATTGAATTTTTTAAACATCTTGCTATATAAAGTATTCTTTCTAACTCTGTTGTCTGAAATTAAATTATCTTTTTAGTAAACATTTACACTTTAATAGTTTTTTTTTGGTACATCATTAGTGAGTGAGTATATTATATACTGACTTTTTGCGTTTTGTGTTTGTGTTCAGTGACTCCATCTCGGAAGAAAAACACTCTTATTTCTCTAAGTGCAGCGGATCTGAGCAAGGCTCTAAAAGAGTTCGTCAGAGAGGTGCGTCGGCCCAACGGTGAGCGCTATGCTCCAGACAGCATTCTCTACCTTTGCCTCAGTATACAGAAGGTATGTGTGACTTCTTCATATGCATGTCACTTCTGTGGCATTGTAGTTTAGAGGATTTGTTCAGAATGTTTTTTTCAACGTTTTATTAAAGTTGCCGTGAGCTTTTGCAGAGTCCACACAAGATAGCATTAATTTATTATAAAATCTATGTACACATTTCGTTTCTGTGTATATGTTTACACCTGATACCGAGACACATTCCTAGTACTGTAAAGTACCTGTACCTGGCAATAAAACTTTTTCTGATTAAATCTGTCCATATGGAAACCTATGATTTCACTAATAATAAACATACATTCGCATACAGCATCTATATTTGTCCATGAATATGTTAATTGGAGTATTAAAAACTTGAAAAGTCTTAATTTAAGGTACATTTAGATCAGATAAAAATGCACCATTAAGTTGCGATATCGCGAGTTAACACAACAATCATGAGATTCATTGAGATTAATTATTTTGATCGTTTGATAGCTCTAATATTGTTTTATATATATATATATATATATATATATATATATATATATATATATATATAATACTCTGCTGTTTTAGAGGAATACCAAGCTCTGTTCTTACTTACCAATACAGTCAATTGTTTTTAATGTTATGTTGATATACTTTCAGTATCTGCAGGAAAAAGGAAGAACAGATGACCTGTTTAATGATCCCCACTACAGTGGATTTGAGGAGGAACTTAACAAGGTCCTCAAAGGCTGGCAGCCCAGCGTTCTTCCTGATGGTAAAACATTTGACGTCCTTGTCGTTCTGTTAATTAAAAGTGTCCCATGATTAGAACCACTGCTGTTCACATCCTGAAATAACGTTGTTGAATCACTACTATGAGGACATTTTTAGTAAATTCTTACACTGTATATAATATATAATATGCATGTATGCATATTTTGGTGTGTATGTTCATGTGGTGTTACTGTGTTCAGGTTCTCTGTGGGGTCGTGTAGAGGAGCCTTGTCTGTGGAGCAGCAGGCAGCTAGGAGAACATTCCTCCTCAGTTCTCCTGCGTTCTCTCGTCTATCTCAACACAAAATATTTTGGCCTGCGCACTGTTGAGCAGCACATGCGCCTCTCTTTTAGTAACGTTTATGGTCCTAGCACTTCTAAACCTCACAATCACGACACCACTGTCTGTATTCATGTTCCGTCCATCTCACAAGATCAGCAAGGTATGTTTCACTGCAGTCGATTAACACCTGTCTAAGATCACGAGATTTCTGTAAATTGTGTAGTTACTTTTTAGTGATTTATCAGTGTTGCTGTGTTTTTAGCATCATTTTCAGCAAAAGTTTATTTAAAAATCCTTGAGGTTAGACAGCTTAGTAAACAATGTAAATAAACTTTTGTTCATCCACATTGAGGACTCAAGGCTAATGTTAAGGTTTAGATTTCTCATTTTCAATCCTGTTGCTTTTCTTTATTGGTGTTGGTTTCAACCATCATTTTTGTATGTTAATCTCTGTTTCTTGCCTATGCGAACAGAACCAGCACCAAGTAAGAGGAGGCGTAAAGAGGCGACTGACTCCAGCTTTGATCAAAGCGATAGTTCGCGTGGCTCCACTCACTGTCCTGTTAAGAAACACGAGTGTCGCTTGTATGAACTCTACCTGTCTAAGTGGTGAGTGTCGCCTGAATACAGGTGTATAGTACTTTTATAAACTATACACTATAGCAGGTGTGTAAAATTTTCCCCATAAGGGTATTTCATTTCATAATAAATTTTTCGTATATCTGATAAATTGATCAGTTAAATAACATGCCTGTCTAGTGTTAGCTAAATTGAACGAACCCTGTCTGATTTCTATATAAAATTAGTGAACTCTGAACAATCTTCACTTACTGTGGGGACGAAAAAGCCAGGCTGTCACATCATTCAAGTGAGAGTCAAAAGAAAAGATTATACTCAGACATGGGGAAGGTGTGTGACTCATACAGGGAGTTAGTTAACCAATGAAACTCTTTATATTAAATCGCGCTCCTCATAAATATGGATGAGGTTCCTCTGACGTTTGACCTGCCGCTCACTCGGACTGGCAACAGGAAATGCGAATCATTCGTCACACTGAAAACAACCGGGCATGAAAAAACGCACTTCACCTGTGTTCTGAGCTGCACGGCATCGAGAGAAAAGCTTCACCGATGGTGATTTTTCAACGAACGACGATGCCAAAAGATAAACTCTCAAGAGAAATAGTTGTGAGAGGAAGGAGGAAGACAGTGACCAATGACTTTCTTGGTAGGCTACTGTTTAGATGCAAGCCGTGTTACAGACACTGTCTTTTGTTAAAGCCTGTGTAAAGTTCATTAGTTTGTAGGCAAAGTAGTGTAGGCACCTGCGGCTTATAGACAGGTGCAGCGTATTTATGTTAAAAATAAAAATCTTTGTCAAATTCAGTGGGTGGGGCTTATATTTGGTGCGTTTAATAGTCCGCAAATTACGGTATATAAAACTTGTTAGTTTTTTTGCTGGAAATACTGTATATATTTTGGATATAGTTTTAAAAAATGTCTAAGCTGAATTGTTTGTTTTTCCTAGCCCTGAGGCAGTGAGGCAGAGGACAGATTTCTTCTATATGAAGCCAGAGGAATCCTCCACATCAGACAGTCCTCGATGGTTCAGTTCAAATCCCCTAGAAAAGTATGTGCTGGAGAGCCTATTAACTCAAGTCCTTCTGGTGAGGGATATCTACAGAGAAAGTGGTCATGAAGAGGAGGGAATTTAGTTCAAAGTGGAACTGAGGCCTTGTATGCCACCATAGCACCCTCTGCATTACATGTCACTTTCCCTTTAAACACACTGATCCCATTACAGTTATAAGCAAAGCGAATACTGTATACTTGAGGGGGTTTCAGGCTTAATACTGATTTCTTAGTCAGTGTTTCCAGAAGACTTGGTCTGATGATTGGTGCTTTACGTGAGAAGCAACCCACAGACTGCTGCTTTTTTTTTTTTTTTTTTTTTTTTTGTATACAATTTTTTTTTTTCCATTTGTTAGGAAATTGTGTGTATGTGATGTAGCATTAACTACGATGCCCAGATTGGGCTTCTGTGGTCTGTAAATATTTCTGAAAATATTGTTAGAAAAAGGTGAAGTAAGTGTGTGTGCGTGCGCGTGTGCCCGAGCGTGTGTTTAAAACAAAAACCATTGAAATACTATAGATAAATAAAATAAAGGAAACCATCCTCAACACAAATCCAACAAGGCTTGTTAAGAAAAAAATATTTATTTATTGCGGTTTGTGATGTATTGGAGTCCTTATGGCAGGACACTGTGTGTGTGTGTGTGCGTGTGCGCACGCTTGTGTGTAAGTTGTGCCATTTCTCTCAATTCATTAATAGCATTAAAACCTGCCGCAGCCCTTGACCACCCATCTGTGTCTGTCTTTCTCTCTCTCTCTCTCTCTCTGTCTCTGCCTCTCTCTCTCTCTCTCTCTCTCCACCTGTTCTTTTGGAGGTTGGGTGACATGCAGAGCAGGTTTAACTGAAGCAGGCTTTCTGTTGGTATTAAACGTTTAGTGTGACTATTCTTTTCAACAATCCATTCTCTAAACCTTTTTGTTTTGTTTTTGTTTTTTTTATCCCAATGTGTATCGGCTTTCCCCCCCCCCCTTCCAACTTTAATGACGTTTGGATGTTTCTTTATTACATTTGAAATAAACAAAGCACTTGACGCAAAGTGCGGTGTCGATTCCACGATGGCATTTTGTTAATGGTAGAACAGAACATATGTACTGTACACTAATGGAATTTGTGATTGGAAAAATTTTATATCTGCAAAGGGGCAGTTTTGATCATTGAAGAAAAAAAACTAAATATTTCTTATAGATGGAAGGAAGAAACAGCTTTATATGTTAAATGGTTTTATGTTTTCATTGTCTGTTTTTATAAATTCTATTTTTTTACCAACCAATTAAAAGTCATTTTCTTTATTTTGCAATGACAACCTTTTGGAATTTCAGTGATTTAATGACCCTCATACTGTATAAAAATCAGTTGTTTTGAAATTTGGCAATTTTGCTTCAAACCAGAGGAACCTGCACCTGTATTGACTGATCGGATACAACACATGGTTCAGAAGACTTACAGCCAATCTCCTCCTGCTCTGATAATCAAACATCACAACTGAAGTAGATTTGTTTTACAATTTGGCTTGCAAGAGTACCTCAATCACCCCTTTTTGTTTTATTTATTTAGTTAGAAAAAATGTAAATTCAGATATTTAAATAAAGATCAAATATTCCTAGGAGTTAAAGTAAGGAAACATTTAAACTGTATCTCAATTTTCACTATATGTATTTACATAATTTAATAAAAATGGACAGGAGTTCCAGGGGTTTTTTGGACATTTGGACTAGACTGAAATTGCTGTACAGCAATATGGTGAGTAAATTTTGTGAGCAGTGTAGTTTGCCACTCTTGTGATTTATTGTATCCATTGGCAGTTTTATTTCTCATAGGATAGATAGAACATGCACAAACATTCAGAGATTAGTTTATTGGCCACTTTTTTCAGTCTATATATAGAACACTATTTATGGCCAAAAGTATGTAGACTTTGTTGAACATTTTATTCTAAACACATGAGGACCTGAATATGGCATTTCTTCCCACCTTTTCAGTTACAGTGACCTGAATTTCTGGTAAGGCTTTCTATTAGATCTTCGAATATATAATCAGAGATTTGCGCTTATTCAGCGAGATGTTCGGGCTCTATGCGGGCCGTTTTAGTTCTCCACATGAACCTTGGAAATCAAGATCCAGTGAAGGCAAACCATGATGGTGCAGCACACAGACATCTTGTATAACAGTGTCCACCAAATGTGGCAACAGTTTGGAGAAGGTGCAAATACTTTTGGCCATATAGTGAACTTTGCTCTCTCACTGAATAATACCGCTTAATGTATATAATGTATAGAGAGAAAGAGAGGGAGGGGGAGCTCTGTTATGTAAAGCACATAAATAAATGAAATGTTATTCAATTAAATAACAGACATTTATGTGTTGGCACCAAAATAGACCATCTCAAAGTTAGTACATACCTAAACCCATCAATCAGTAATCAGCCTTCTATTATCTTAAATCTTTGAATTGAGTTGTGTTTTCATGTATTATGTATTAAAACTAAACTTGGAGCTAACCAATTATTATTGCTATTATTTTTAGTAAACAGAGTACTGTAGCAGTTTTATAAATCAATTTTCCAGTTACACAACTAGAGTTTGTTCAAAATAGTGCTTTAGGAATTTTTACCCAGAACAAAGAGAAAAGATCACTTCAGATCTAAAACACGAACTATATAATATATTATAAAGTGTTCCATTTACTCTGTAAATCACTAAATGGATAAGCCCAGTATATTTTTTTATTCTTCTTCTTCTTCTTCTTCTTCTTTCGGCTGCTCCCATTAGGGGTCGCCACAGCGGATCATCCGTCTCCATACCACCCTGTCCTCTACATCTGCCTCTTTCACACCAACTACCTGCATGTCTTCCCTCACCACATCCATGAACCTCCTCCTTGGCCTTCCTCTTTTCCTCCTACCTGGTGGCTCCATCTTCAGCATTTTTCTACCAATAACATTCCTTAAATGCTCAAAGAATATAAACCTCATAGCTCTCAAAAATACACAGGTACCAGACAGCTAATAATAACTATACTCATAAGTAAACACAGTGAAACAGTATTAAGCTTTTATGCTACACATAATGAATTTCAAAATCTTAGAATAGCCCCAAATGCTGCCATTTTTAACCCATTAATATTCTCTTGTGTCTACATATGATCAATGGTTAGGGTTGAGTTGAGACTTGCTTTTTACTGCATTTTTATATTCTAGTAATATAAAATAATATTAATTCATGTAATATTTATTTCTGTTTTTATTTTCTTTCATGTAAAGAGTCTTGAATGACCTTGGTTTACGAAATGTGCTATAAAAATAAACTTAAATGACCTTGCCTTGTGATAGTTCAAGTTTAGCATGGGCTTTAATATCATGCCATATTAATCACCTCTGAAATACCTCATGGATATGCAATGAAATGTTGGAGGTTTGCTTAGTTTAAAAAAAAAAAAATTATTTCCGATGAAAAATCATACAATATTATTTACTGCAATGTCATTAAAATAGGAGTAAATTGTGGTAGCTGTAAATGATTTAAAAATAAAAATGATATGCATGAATGCATCACAACTCAATACACAATATGCACTAAATGGACACAAGCCATCTGTTGTAATAATGTATGTTTCTCATTTCTATCTATGCCTCTCTCCCTCTCCCTCTCCCTCTCTCTCTCTCTCTCTCTCTCTCTCTCTCTCTCTCTCTCTCTCTCTCTCTCTCTCTCTCTCATTAAACATGGTCCTGATGTATCAGTGACCGTGTCCCTTTTTCTTTTCAGACCTGTGTGATTCATTCTGATGCCCTTCCTCTAAATGGAGTTCTCTGCATTTAAAGACCACTAAGTGCAGCTGAGGATGTTGCCACTTAAACAGTCTAAAGGTTCTTGAGTCAAAACTCTCCCCAGTACCTTCATGTACTGGGGAGAGTTTTGACTCAAGAACCATTAGGATGGATCTGGACTTAAAAAAAAAAAAAAAAAGAAAAAAAAAAGAAAAAATGGGCTGCCATTGCAGTTAACAGTTTTCTATTTAAATGGCCATCATTGAACAATATGGGAACTGTAATAAATTTGTATCACCCAGATGAGAATGAGCTCTTTCAAGTCTGATTCCTCCAAAGGTTTCTTCTTCATACCATCTCAGGGAGTTGTCCTTGCCACTGTCACCTCTGGGTTGCTTATTATAAATAGATATATAGGGACTAATTTTAATGTTTTAAATGTATATTCACAGTATGTTTATTTCTGACTATGTCCATTGTTAAAACACTGTACAAATAAAATTTCATTAAAAGCTCATCTTGTTTTAAACTGAAAATATCAATCTAAGATATGCTATAGCACCTGGCTTAACAGTAAAAATATATTATGAAAAGAGAAATAACATTTGATTATCTCAGAAAATATAAGAGAATATCAAGTCAATAAGCTTTTATATCAGAACTGTTCCTATGTAAGTGACCGTTTGTCTTATAGTATTTTCTTTCACTCTTTTCTATTTAGATAGATTCATTGATTAATCATTTGAGTAATTGAAATGTCAATAAACCTGATGTATATATGTTGGACTAAAGGGTTCTGTTCCAAGATATCACCAAACTGTTCTATTATCATTAAACCTGCCAGTGATGTTTATATTGTACTCAATATACAGTTACACTGCAACCTCGTTGGTTACCTTTATGGTGTTCTGAGTTCCCTGTGTGTTATTTATAGATGGTCATGGAATGCTGAAGAGTGTGTGAAGAAGGAGCAAGAGGTGTGGAAATGCTTGTGCAGGCATGTGACCTTGATGTGGTGTGTACAAATGACCTTTAAGTCTTTTTGTTGTGTACTCACTAAAACAAATTTTAAAAGACAATATACACACTGAGTTTTTCCAGCAAAAAGAATAAAAACTTTAGGTATGTTTAGATACCTTTCTTTACATTAGCAAACTGTAGAAATCCTTTTATCACACCATACAACAACTGAAAACTTGGTTCTTTATTAACTCTACATCTTAAATGCTGATTTGGTCTTTTTCTCTCTTGTGGTCCAGACTTTATTTATTTATTCCAAAACGTTTTAACCTGGGGATTGTATCAACTGATATCTGAATTGCAAGTGGTAAGCCTGAGAAGTAGCTGAATTCTGGTTTATGTGAAAGCAATGTGCAAGTGTGAGATACCATCACAAATCTCCAGCACATTCACAATACAACACAAAATGGACAATCCAGTTTCAAAAGCAAAACTTAAATGTTCAGTAATATGTAGTGCAGTGATAAAGTTTTTACTTTATCAAAGGCTTAAAGCTGTTTGCTATTTTAGGCATTTTTTATCAATAATGTGGAGTTAGTGTGTGTGTGTGTGTGTGTGTGTGTGTGTGTGTGTGTGTGGGGGGGGGGGTGTTAATGTACCTGTGTAATGCAGATCTGGGGTAGCTGTTGTCCTTCACATCGGTGAGAGACTCACAGTGTCAGAGTGCAGAATTTGTAGAGACAGTATAAGAAAGCTGAATGATTGTGTTTGTACATTAGTACACTGTTTTAACACTTTTTTTTGGCCAGACTTCAATAACTTGTTCTATTGATTTAAAGTTAAAGCGAGCACACAGCCAGGTTTGCATGAGGGCGGGTGGGAGTAAAAACATTTTTTGACCCTCATAGGTTTTTTTTGTCTGGGCTCAATCCCCAAACCTTTCATGGCACATAAAGAAAGTGCTGCTCTCAGCAGGGTCAACTGGGGACAAGCCATGGCTGAAACAAGGGCAGACTATAGGGGGCGATTCAGCCTGCTCCTATTTGATAAATCCTTTCAGAATCACATATGAACTAACCTCACCATTTAAATATAAAACAACAGAAAGTGTGGGTGAGGGAGTGAGGGAGGGAGGGTTGCTGTGTGTGTGTGTGTGTGTGTGTGTGTGTGTGTGTGTGTGTGTGTGTGTGTGTGTGTGTGTGTGTGTGTGTGTGTGTGTGTGTGTGTGTGTGTGTGTGTGTGTGTGTGTGTGTGTGGAGCAAAAGAAAGTTCAACTGCACAGTTCAGAGAGGGACCAGAATGGTTGACAACTGCATTTCTCACATTTTTTGTTACAACACTTTTTGGTAGTTCCCGCATTTCAGATCAATAACATTTAAATTAACAATATTAGACATAAAAATGATTGCCCATGGCTACATAAATGTACAGGATGCATGGTAGTGCAACTTGACATTATAATGAATCACTCTAATGACTTACTGATTACATCACTGATTGCATGTGACCAGATTTTAAATTGAACACAGAGTAGCAAGAACAAAAACTGCTATAACAAATGCAAATGCTGTCACTGCTAACAGGAAACTTTAGCTAACATTCCATTCAAGTTTGGTTGATATTAAAAAAAACATTTAAATATAATATTAAAAAAATGTTTTAAGATGTTTTTTTTTATTATTTCAAATAATGTTCCTATAATGTTAAGTGTAAACAAAGATATCACATTTTAACTAACATTTAAAGGATGTTTTGTAAATGTTCTTGAGGTACAGAGGTGGGAAGTAATGAAGTACAAATACTTTGTTACTGTACTTAAGTAGATTTTTCTGGTATCAGTTAAAATTACTACACTATCTTTCAGACAACTTTTTACTTTCACTCAATGCATTTCAAAACAGGCTTGTTACTTTAGTTTTAATATATTTGGTTAAATGTAAAAAAAAATTATTCTCATTGTGCACCATTTTTAGCCCATGAACTGATTTCCTGTCATTTTTAATCTGCCACTGGTGTATCATTTCCTCTTTCTCACACACCACAGAAGTTGTCTAGTTTATGAAGATAACAATGAGCAATGCAGAAGGCAACAAGAAGTATAGCTAATGTAGATGAGACAGAGGGAGTCAGTGATGTAAACATGACAGAGCAGAGACATCTGATCACCTGAATAAAAAAATTTTACTCCACTGAAAATAAAAAATTCATCAGTAAACATTAGTTTTACTGATATGCCGAGTCTCAAATCTCCAGTGGTTAAGGTGCTGGATTCTGATCGGAAGATTGGGGGTTCAAGCCGCGGTATCGCCAAGCTGAAGGCAAGGCCCTTAACCCTCTGTGCTCCAGGGGCGCCGTATCATGGCTGACCCTGCGCTCTGACCCCAGCTTTCAAGCAAGCTGGGATATGCGAAGAACAAATTTCACTGTGCTGTAATGTATATGTGACAAATAAAGGCTATTCTATTATATTAAATCAAACACCAAAATCCACCATGATGCACACAATGAACCCTCTGGGGTGCAAAAACGCACCGGCACATTCTGAGGCATTTTTTCCTAATAAACGCCTAAACGTTCAATTACTCTATTTTTTATGATCGTACAGATAAGAGCAATACATAATTCGAATCTGTAAAAGGTCTATGTTTATTTGTATACACCCATAATAACAACAAAATGCTGTGCTTTTGTAAAATTAAGAAAATAGACAGGGGGTGCTCTCAGACGTTTCTGTCGTCTCTCTTCACAGACACGTACACATACACAAATAAAACAACCTGAATCTCAGTAAATACTTTCCTCACAGAAATAATAAATATATGTATAGAAAGCTTGAAATGTCTACTGAAAATTTAAATCAAAAACGAATATTCTTTGATTATGGAATCTGTATGAAAGTTAAAAGAGGAACTGTTTCTAGGGTATCATCTCATTAACCCACTGTGTGGAAAAGTTCTGTTTGGTGTTTCGATGATTTCCGTTATTTAAAACACCATAATTACTTTAAAACATTTATAAGAATATTTTGTCTTTATGCTCTATGTTAAGTTTGGTTTGACTAATAATAAACATACATTTGCATAAAGCATCTATATTTGTCCAGGCCCATGTTGATTAGAGTATTAAAAACTTGAAAGTATTATTCAAAGTTTAATTTAGAACAGATAAATAATGTGTAATAATCATGCAATAATCATGCGATTAATCACAATTAAATATTTTAATCGATTGACAGCCCTGATATCAATATGATGTGAGGTTCAGTTACCAGCGTGTCACTAAAATAGATAGTAATGGCTACTTTTTACTTAAGTTCATGTCACAGCCCATATTTCCTTACTTCAGTAGAATCAGTACTTCAACTTTTACTAAAGTATTTTAAAACATGAGTATCTGTACTTCTACTTAAGTGAGGATGTGTGTACTTTTGCCACTTCTGTTAAGGTAACATACAATACAGCATTCTTGTAAAATGTGTATGTGCATGTGTATGTTATTCTATACAATATTTATAATAAACCATTAGCACACTCATGATAACAAAGAAGAAAATTATCTCAGCGACATTAGTAAAACTTTATAAGAACATAAATGAGGAAGGACATGACGAATGTATTCTTATAAAATGTACTCATAATTTGATATGTTTAACAAAGCTAGAATATTTTCACTGCATCATTTTGAGGATTTTCTTGGGGTAACAGATTATACAATATTCTTAATAAAACTTTAGCAAACTGTTTCATGGTAACAAAGAAAAAACAGTATCTCAACTACATTAGGAATATTTAATAAGGATATCGTTGAATCGTGTACATTCTAGGAGGCCCCCGAAAACTTAATTCCCCAAAAATCATCACCAACTTTCAATATGATTTCACTGTAAAAGTCTTGCATAGGACAGATTCAAAGACTGCTGAATACAATGTTCTGTATTGATGGTTTCAGAGCAGCAATAGCATACCACTCTATTTACTCCATTCATTCTACTGTGCAGTGGATAAATACATTTCATATAAAACACAATGCAGTGGATTCTTTGTTAAAAAGTTTGCTACAAAATTCACACCCAGACCTGCCAAGGACAGCAAAATCACTGCTTGCCAGTAGCAAGAGTGTTGAGTTTGAGATGAAATTAGGAATGCAGTATATCTACATTGTCTGCAAGTTCCTTAATTTATTCTTTAATTTCCTTATTTTTTTAATACATTATTTTTTCTATACATGAATGACATCATCTACTATTTATACATAGTATGTTGACAAATCATTATTGGACCCTTTAGATTTGAAACTGATAGGCAGTATCAGTGATTTGTAGTATCTGGTTGCAGATTTAACCCAGAATCAGAAATAATTCTGATTTTAAATAATAATATTATATAATAGGCTCATAATAATAGGCTATTATAGGCTTTTGAAGTTTCCTATAATCTTTATTATAGGAAAGCTAATAATAATAAATGAACATTTTAGACTAGTACAGATAAAAGGTTTATAATTTGAAAAGCTTTCCTGGAATAAACACAGGGAGGCAGGGGCCTGGACTGAATTTGCTTGTTGATTAAAAGCTATAAATAACTTGTGTTCTTCCAATGTGTTTAAATCTTAGGGCTGGAGCTACACAGCCCCACATGGACACTTCTCTTCATAGCTATCACTAACAGACAGGTCATCGCATGACACACTGCAGCTACTGAATATAACACCCCCTACTTATCATCATCTATCCACAGCTCAGGTCCTTATCCCCCACCCGACATTGATAATTTTGCTTCACTGTTCTCTTTCTAAATGAACTTTTTTCCCTCTTTCCTAATTTTTTTGGGGGTTTCCTGTTTTCTTTCATGGTTTCTCATACATCGTTTGAAAAGTAAGCAAAATATTTAGCATAGAAAGAACTATGATTCAGTACTCTTTACTACAAACATCGTTGTCTTAATCCAGCGGTCTTAAAATAACTGTGGGCTCTTGTTTTTTCCTAGGTGTCTAGACACTGACCACATGAAACATGGGAAAGAGAGGCTAGTACTGAAAACACTAAGAAATATCATGTATTTTGCAGTAGCAGCTCATGATTTCTCTGTTTGTATTGTTCTCTGTTGGGTTATGATATTTAAATCCAGTGAAGTTGTTGTATGACTATATGTGAGTGAGCAGATAACTATGTAGAACATAGTCATATGTTGAGCGGCACAAAGAAGCGGTGGGTGTCAGTATAGGAGCATCCTCTGGTTTATTAGATAACATGATCAGAGATTGGATAACAGTATGGATTCCAGCAGTTGGAATAAGAAAAAGGTTCTGAAAAGATCCAAAGGATCCTGTGCATTACTGTAAAATGAATTAATACTTATTTAAAACCAAATTACCTTAGATAAACTAATCATTTATTAAAACTCAAATTACTGATAACACTACACTAAGTTGCCTGAGGTTAACTTACATATATAAACTTATTTTTAAAAGTCCAGGACAAAATAGAAAATGATAAACTGTTATCCAAATCCAAAACTTTAGATTTTCTTTAAGTGCTAAATAGAATATGGCACTACTGTGACATTGAATTGGAAAGAAGGACTTTAGTCAAAGAAATAACCAAGAGTTATGAGTTAGAGTGATGCTCAGCTTACTATAGCTCAGACACAAAGCAAGGTTTAATCTAAAATGGCTCGACCAATTGTGCCAAAATGAACAGGCATCAATAAGGGTCAAGAAAGCTAAGAGAATTTTACAATTATCAGTTGGATAAATTTTAATAAAGTGTATTTTAGTTCCAGGTTGTAAGAGTATAAATAATGAGGCTCATTAATGTACAAAGTAAGATTTTCCTGTGTCGGGTTATACAATGTTAAAACTTTTGCTACTTGATTTCACTGACTTGCTGGCACATGTGTGAAGAGAAAAGTGTGTGATAGTACTGTGACATATTTGCCTCCTTCCCAATTTACTATGATGACCTTAACCCTCACATCGCCTTGTGGAATTTGATGTCATGAAGTGATAAGTCTAACAGTTATAGGCTGATGAGTGCCTGCTCTTTAAAAAGATGTATTCAAATGGCATGTCTATAACTTCTGCTATTATGTAGAACAAAATCAAACAAGGAATATTTTTAGATATTTTGACTATAATGTACTATACTATACTATAGCCATCTGCGTGATGACCTGCACTTAATGCTTTTGAACTCGGAGTTCATCCCTCACTCTGTATGCACTTAGATATTAGCTGATAGGTTCTATCTCCCTTGACAGTGTCATTCCATTGAATCCGTTCTTCAAAGTCCGAACATGATCACTTGGCTACTTAAAAATTGCGTCGAACATCAATTTGTATTGTACAAAAAGTTTATTCAGTAAGATTTTTGTAAACAATTGAGGTAAATGTACATTTACATCAACGTGTTTGTATATCAGAAAGTATATCTCAAGGCACTTCTTTTAAATATGCTGCTGTTCTGAGTGTATATTTGGGGTTCATTTCCCTGACTGGTCAAAGTAATCTTGCTCTGAATGAGATAATCCAATCATTTACAAATGAACGGTAGAGTAAAATGCTGCAGCTAAGTATAGTACTTACTGGTTTAAATGGAAGTTGGTGGTAACCTTTGTAGAATCCATTTTTGTATGCCTTTAAGGCTAACAGTTTTAAAACTAAAACATGCTAAATGTATGGCTGCAACCTACGAGATTGTTTTAACCCCATTTGAAGTCATTTAATTTGAGAAATACTGTCTGTAACACAATATTATTAAGACATTTTCCTTTAAGGATCCTTTTTTTTTTTCACTGAACAGTGTGTTTTACTCATATGTGCAAATCTTCAAATATTTACTAAAATGTAAACTTTAAGGACCAAGAAATAGCAACACAGTACATTGTACATTACAGTGGGGCAAAAATAAATTACATACATCTGGAAATGCTTTGATTTAATAAAAGTAAAATGCTTTTAGTGCTGCCATAAGTAAAAGTGTTGATCAGGCCTTTTATTTTAATATATCATTTTTGTAATTATTTATTTTAAGTTTATGTTTAAAAGGTAGTGAAGATAGAGTTAGAGATTCAGTCCTTTAAATGTCTAAGTGTTTTTCACTAGTTCTGAGTGATGGCCATATTTGTCAGGTTCATAATAAAACATTTTAACAGCTGCAGCAGTCACTAATGAGTAGGACCGTAAAAGTAACAAGTCTTTAAGCATTTTCCCCAATTACAAAATGCCTATAAGAAAATCTGAAATAAAAATCGTTTTCAACCAATTCCTTTTAAAAAAACAGCATTTTGTCATAAATAAACTCAAAAGGAAATGTTAAATTGCATGTGTACCACTGTATTCACATTACATTGTACATTAAATGCAGTAAAACTATCATGTGTATCTGAAGACAAACTGAAAGATATGTTAAAACTCTCCAAACTAATCTAGAAGTGTAGCATCAAATTTATAGATCAGTTACACTGTGCAAAAAAACAAAACAAAAAAAAACAACGTGTTCTTATTCAGACAGAAAACTACAATTAACTGATATTGTCAGTTCACAAAACAATCCCATCTCAACTGTGTAAATCAAATGCAGAGGCAGATGCTGGCTTCAAGAGATTATGAACAGGTCTTCTACAGTAAAAGATTTAAAAACTAAAAGCTTGTCCTGTTCCATATATTTTAACCTGAATGTAATTTTATCGTACATTGAATTGAAATATTGATATATTTCAATGATCTAGGACTGAATAATGTACTAGGTTTAGCAATAGGTAAGATTTTTGAAGAAACAAGTTGAAATGTAGTTTAAAAGATTGGTATTTAGTTATTTTTATCTACTGAAACTGTGTAGCAGTGCTAATTAAATCGAAGCTCTGAAACCATTAAACAAAAGAAAAAGACCACTGGTATTACTGACAATCAGTTTAAAACCAACTCTTTTATATGAAATATCCTATTTAAACAGTGCAGTAGATCATTGCCTCTTATCAATTCTGAATACCAAGCTTTTGATTTAATGTCTGGTAAATGATTTATATTTCCAAGATTTCGCTCCAAAGCTTCATGCTCAGATGTTATAATACACATATACAATCACAGTCAATAAACTGGGGCAGAACAAGGTAAAGGTTGTGATGCCAAAGCGGCTGCATTTAAGAAATTGTGATTATACAAAATGGTGTGGAAAAACAAATGTCATCCAGTGTTTTGCAATTAGGCATGCAGAAATGACTTGTTGTTGAGAGTAATCAGAAGAGAAGTTGTTTGAAACTGTTTTGCACTGACAAAAAGGCTACAGAAACTTAGCTACTCTTTACAACCATGGTGAGCAGAAAAGCATCTCAGGTCATCCCAGTGTCACAACAAAGCCTGTTCATGTTCAACATTCGCCAGAATTAACACGTGAAATCTGAGGCTATGGTGGGTGCAGGCTTACCAACATTTTTCAATCTTCTAATTTTTTTTGCAATTTTTTAATGTAGCCTTAGATATCTGTCCTTGTCTAATAGGAGAGAAGCCAATATGGTTTTTTTTTGCTTCACATCATTCTCATTCTAATCAAAACATTCTCATCAAACCATTTTTACATGCACATCTGCTGCTCACTGGAAGTTTTTTTTTTTTTTACAGCATTCTATGTAAACTCTTGAGACACTTGTATGCGAAACTCTCAGGTGATCTCCCGTTTCTGACATATTTAAACCAGGTCATCTAGCATTGACAGTCATGCTGTGGTCAAAGTGGCTGAGATAAATGTTCTTCCCATTCTAATATGAACACTTAATGAGACTCTTAATCTGCTGCCACATGATTGGATAATTGCATTAATGAGCAGGTTTACATGATTAATGAGCAGGTGTACATATATTACCATTGAACTGTTTCAATGTTTTAACAAAAAACGTGAACTGAATAAGCTCTCTTTTATCATATCACTGAACTGCCACATAACATCAGACACCATTCAAGTGCTATATATCAACACCACAACTCACTGATTGCACAGCTGTCAGGGTTTTATGTTTGTTTAATCCCCCTAGATAACATCCAGAATCCTGACTCTCATTTATATTTTCACATTATGTTTTTTTGCATTTCCTGCATCAGCTTTGCAATTAGGGTTATTAGACAGCCAGATCATTGTGCCTTGCTCTAATGCTGCTTGTTTTGCTTGCTCTGCTCATGCACCGGTGCTCAGTAAACATGCTTGGTGGCTCGTGCATCTCCACCGTAGTGGTGACGTGAGTCTCCTCTGGCTCACACATCCCACTACTCAAAAGGCCACCACTTGAGCTGGGAATGCTGGTAGCGGCTGCAACGTCTCTGGGTCGCTGCTCGTTATCACAGAAAGAGGCAGAGAAGGAGGAAGAAGTAGAGGGACCAATGGCCTTCTTTTCCATGGTTTGTTGTTCAGTGGCCAAATTGGCCCAGTTCTGCTCAGCAGCCAGCCTGTGGTTGTTGCTGCTGATGTAGAAAGAATTTGGCTCCTCATGCAAAGAATCAATCTTATACTCTGTTGTTACAGGAACTGACCCAGGCTGAAGGAAGGTTGCACTACCTGCTGCCAAACTGGTATATTTGGGAGGATAGGAAAGGCTAGCAGGGTCAGTTCTGGAGGCAGCAGGCATGGCTCCTGTCTCCACCATGTCAGTATGGGCTAGTGACTCTTGCCCAGGGTTGTATTCACTGCTGACACCCTGTTTGATTTTCTTCCATCCTAGATGATAAATTTCTAATAAATTCAGCACAAGGGACACGCAAGCCACCACAAGCATGAACAAAATGAAGATGGTTTTCTCTGTGGGTCTGGACAGGAAGCAGTCCACAGTGTTGGGGCAGGGCCACCGTGCACACTTATACAGTGGCTTGAGCTTGAAACCATAGAGAAAATACTGACCTAAAATAAAACCCACCTCAAACAGAGTCTTGAAAATGATGTTGAAGACGTATGTGCGCAACAAGGCACCCCTGATGCGGATTTTGCCATGCTCGTCTCTGATTGGTGTTTTTTCCTTTTTCGCACCTCCTCTTTCACCCTCCCCATTTCTATACAGGTTTTTCTCGTCAGGATGTCCTAGTGCCTTCAGCAGCAACTCCTCCTTCTCTTTGTGCTTATCCTCCATACGGATGATGTGCAGTATGTGTCCCAGGTAAATGAGCGTGGGCGTGGACACAAAGATGATCTGCAGCACCCAGTAACGGATGTGTGAAATGGGAAAGGCCTCATCATAACAAACATTTTCACAACCGGGCTGCTGAGTGTTACAGGTAAAGTCCGACTGTTCGTCACCCCAGACTTCTTCTGCTGCTGCCCCCAAAACCAGGATCCTAAAGATGAAGAGGACAGTCAGCCAGACTTTGCCAATTACCGTAGAGTGTTCTTGTGCATTCTCCAACAGCCTTCCAAGAAAGCTCCAGTCACCCATGCTTCACGATTTCTAACCTAAAAAGAAAGTGCAGTCTGGAGTGAAAATGCCCAAGGAGAGAGGAAAATAGTCAGGAAAGGGAAAAAAAAAGTCAAATGAACCTGTGTTTAATTATACATGAACATGAGCTGAACATAAACTTAACTGATTGTGCTAATACTAAAAACAGTGAATAATTTCGGCAAATTGGACTTACATAATCATTCCACACTAATTCACATAGCATTTCCCATCTCTGCATAAATTGTGGTTCTGTTCAAGCAGTCACTGTTTAGACAAACAAACAAAGATTAACAAGTCCAAAAGAATCCGAGAGAATTTCATTGTCCTAAAAGAGTTTTAGTAATTAAGAGTAATTATAAGTTTGGGATGCACTTTCTCTTCTTCTCCTGCATGCTCTCTCTCCCTCTCTCTCTCTCTCTCTCATATATATATATATATATATATATATATATATATATATATATATATATATATATATATATATATATATATATATATATATACACACACACACACACACACACACACACACACACACACACACACATGGATATCATCACAGACATACAGACAGTGCACTACTCTCTCACCTGCTCGCCTCACTGCTCAGCAGGTATGTGCTGAGATCGACACTATAATGTTCGAAAACATGTGAGCGCACTGAATAGACATTGCTGTGGAGAGCCATACAGGACATTCCTCCCAGAATTATATGCACTAATAGAATTTAGTAAATTTCAAAAGATATTACACAATTATGATAATTATGATGACATACCTACCCCTTACTTACACTACTATATTGTAAATATTTCTCAAACACCATCCGCTAGTATCATTATCTCAATCTGAATCAGCATCAACATTTTATAGTTGTCTGTCAAACAATTTTCAAATAAAATAAATTGAAAATATGAATAGAAAATGTATATATTTGAGAATATACAGGGAAACACTTTGTTACTTACAGAAGTCTCTGAATATTGCTGAAAAAATATATGATATAAAATCAACTATGCAACAAGCAAATCTATCAACTAAGTTTTGCAATGTATAATGCAAACATGCAGCAGTTTGTGGTTTGGAGTGGTTGACCTTTATTTCTTTAATTTCACTTTTTCTTTTACATTTTCTTGCTTGGTGTCAGTATAGACTGTATATTGACAAGCTCCGAAAACTATTCTGTGGTTCTTAAATATTTTAAGTGAATCATAGTAAGAACTGCATTAGAAATGCTTCTAATGTGAATTGAGACATCTTTCCAAAGCAGACTTTCACACCTCTGATCTTGAGTACCGTTCGTCTAGCAAGGAATAAAACTGCTTAGATCTAGTTTACTTTAGCTGAACAGAACAAAACAGAACAGAACAGAACAGGGTCCTTTAAATAAACGAATAAAGCTGTAAGTGTGTATATTAAATCAATGTTGTAATTATTATTATTATTATTATTATTATTATTATTATTATTATTATTAATAATAGAAGTGGTGGAAGTAGTAGTAGTAGTAATAGTATTATTACTAGTAGTTATTTTTTCTGTCTGTAAAATATTTTGTTTCTAAACAAGCAGAAATAAAAGTATTTATATTCAGTATTCAAATAAATCAATATTATTTTGTTTGTTTTAATTGATTGCTGGACTCCACAAAATCATTTGCCAACAATTTAGCATTAGTAGTTTTGGTAATTTAATCTTTACATCAAATATAAAATAAATTATAATAAATCAATAATACCAAGAATCTAGAAGCTTTTTCACAGTAGAGATGAAACTCGTTATGTCCAAACGGATTGTGCTAGATTTTCTTTTGTTCCCTTTCTGTATGGCGGAAATATAAATACTTTTTATTTCATACTTTTCTATCAGTTTTTCTTTTAGTGGCATTCAACTAAACATGGTTAAAACCCATGTAGGCCACGGACTTAAAAATGATTCAGAAAGTAACTATGTGTTTAGACATTCTTTAAGTTGGAGATGCCAAAAGGAGCTGCAGAATTTCACTGATGCTAACATTAGACTGAGCAGATGCCCCCCCTCTCCCCCCTCTTCCCTCTCTCCCACCCAAACCCAAATTACAAACCCGGCTTACCAAACTGTTAAGAAACGAGTCGCTCAGTTCATTCTTGCACACACTTTTTCAGGCGTGGACTCGAGGTCAGATGTGAGCGGAACCATCTAATGTTTAGTGAAGAGACGAGTGAGGAGTCGGTGATTAGTGAAGCGCGGCTGAGTCCCACTGCAGGCCATCGCGCCTCTCTCCTGCCTCACTGCGCACCACCACCAGTGACCAAGAGAGCCAGGAGCCCCGGTGCGCGCGACCACGCCCCCTGCCACACGCGCTTTATCTCACACACTCACACACACGCACGCACACACGCGCGAGCAACAAAAAAATAAATAAAAAATTGCTATAAAAATGTCATAAGTATTTTCAGTTCATGTGTTAAAGTCTGCATATCGCCATTTACTGAACAGGTGAATATCAGGATACCTTTCTATTTATAGAAATAAAGCGCACATAATAACTACATCCAACTAAGTGCAGGTCCCAATATAAGTTGAAGGACAAATAAAAAAACAACACATTAGAAATAGACTTATTAGGATTTTATATAACTGTTAATAGGAAATGTTGGCGAGAGAAATTTTGCAACAATGTCATGGATATGCAAATTAATTCAAAGCAAAAATAGATAAATCGGAATGAAATCGAATTTATTTCTGCAAACATACATATATACATACATACTGTTGCAAACACTGGCATGTTTACATACCTCTTTATGTTATAATAACAGAACTATCTGCGCTCGCGAGAAAAAGTGTCTTCAGGTTATTTGGTTGTACATTTGATTATTTTTATTGATGATTTATGACTATGATTTCTGATGATTATATATAATATTAATGCTCCATACACACACATACTCCAAACCTGCCTGTCACTGTTGCAAACCATGTGATGCTAATCATTTAAAAATCACAGACCCTTCAACAAAGATCTTAGGAATTAGTTTTTTCAGTCTGTGAGAAACAAAACCCATCATACTCACACATCCAGCATGCAAGTATTTTTTTTATAATAATTTGATCATTTTTAATATTTTTTTATAGGCTACACAGACTTGCTCACTTTTATATAAAATATAATAATGGTTTGTATGCAATTGTACAACACAAGGCAAAAACTGTCACATGTTCAAGTTCCACATTATAGCGTTTTTATCTGTACAGTCATTAAGGCCCACTGGCATAAAGCTTTGGATTTTCCCTGAACCCAAAAACACTCAATCCAACTGATGAAAGGCTTTTCATGTGTTTTGAGAAAAGGGAAAACAAACCAGGGATGTGATAATGTACCTTGCCATACTGGAACCTCCAGTCCACTGTGAGCCTCTGTTGTTGTGGTTAGAAGAAAGCACAAAAGCTTGAAAAACATTTGACAAAATACAGTATATAGACACAATCATTCACTAAGGCAAGTTGTAAAAAGGTCAGCAAAACGTACAACTATTAACAAATGTTTTCGTATGCAATAAAAAAAATGCAGCTTGTAATACAATTGGCAAATTATTTCAGCTTATTGCAACTTTTATATAAATGTTTATGCAGATATAAAAACCACATTCATCACCTGCACAAATGCAGATTAAAGCAAAACATGATGTTCTATAAGATATAACTTGGTGCCAATATATGATATCTAACCAAGCATGGAAATTACAAAAAACAAAACAAAAAACACTGCATTTGAAGATAAAATGTAAGCAAAAAATGCTCTCAAAACAGACTCTTTGCAAATATATCATCCAATCGGTCTACAAAAGTTATGCTGCCTGCAAAAAAAGACTGGATTGGTATAAGAGCATTTTAAGCTGTCTGTCTGATTAGACAATAAAATTTTTTTTTTATTATTTTTTTTAGACAATATTAAATCTACACACTGAATAACCAAGCCGGCATGGTAAATGTAATGTATTTAGTGACCACTAGGGGTCATTGATTTTTCCCCAAATGAGAATACAAGTGTGTAAACAAAAAAGGTAAATAAAAACAAGGCCACACTTTAACCAGTACTAAAGGTGTTTAAACGTTCATCACCAAACGCCTAATACTTTTTCTCAAGAGATCAAACTGGAATATTACAGAAATAGTACAATTGCATTAATGTTCTTTAATTTTTGCGCTGTTCATACAATGGAAAAATAAATCGAGTTGAACCTGTGAAAAACACTAGAAATCTTATACAGATTTGCTATTAATTGACTCAGAGACTGATGAAAGCAACACCTCATTCTTTTTGTTCTGCAAAAGAGCCACATCTTTAGACATGTCTGATGAGTGGGCATATGAATGCCTCCTTTTGGTTCTAGATAAGCATCTCATCAATGCCTTAATGACCAGATAGACCAGCTCTGCTACATTGAGCACAATGCACAAAGCTGAAGATCCCACCATGAAAATTGTGAAAACTGTCTTCTCTGTTGGTCGCGATATAAAACAGTCAACTTTATTTGGACAAGGCCACTGTTCACACTTGACAAGACGTGGCATCTGGAAGCCATCGTAGACAAAGTAGAGGGCGTACATGAAGCCAGCTTCAAAGAGGAGCCTGAAAAACAGGCTACAAGTGTAGGTCCACCACAACGAGCCTGTAATGGGCAATCGTCTCTTCTTCAGACCCTCCAGGTCTTCCTCCTTTGCCTTGTCACCCTTGCATGCAATGAGTTCTTTTCTGACACCACGCTTGCGATACGCCACGTGCATGGCCACCATTAGAGCCGGGGTAGAAACAAAGATCAGCTGTAGGCACCAGAGACGGATGTGAGAGACTGGGAAGAAGTGGTCATAGCAGACATTTTTGCAACCTGGCTGCTGTGTGTTGCAAGTAAAGTCTGACTGCTCATCTCCCCAGACGCTTTCGGCGGCCAGCACCAGGATGGTGATGCGAAAAATGAAAAGAACTGAGAGCCAGATCTTTCCCAGGCTAGTGGAGTGTTTGTTTACTCCTCCTAGTTGGCTATAAAGTGCTGCCCAACTCATCTTGCTTGCTGCTGAACACTAAACCTGCGGGCAAAAAATAAATAAAATGTCAAGTAGGCACACTAGTGTGATACCTTCCCTTTCTTTCTCTGGAAATCATAGACAACAATTACTTTAACAGTGACTGGTTAATTACCTAAATGTGCGTTAATTGTATGTATAACATATATTCATTTTATGGTGTTGCACTGTGGGACTGCAATTCTTTGGCAAGGAGAGCAGATATATATATATATAGATATATATATATATATATATATATATATATATATATATATATATATATATCTGTGTGTGTGTGTGTGTGTGTGTGTGTGTGTGTGCTGAAGATGAAGCAATGATAATAAAATAAGCATAGAAACAAAATAAAAAAATATTCTTGTTAGAATAGAATATTTAATTTTAAACATAATACGTGTGTCATGCTTTTAAAGGAAAATTCGAACTGATAAAATGGGGCCAGATTAAGTACTTTCCGAAAAAAGTTTTACACTCTCAGATAAAGAAATTAAAAAATAATACAAAATAAATAAATAAAATGCGGTCTGATATCTTTCCCGTCTCTGAGAAACTTGCCGGATAAAAGAAACATCGGAGAAATTTTATCCGCAAATATGAACCCAGTTAAGCCGAATTCACTCTGCACTTCCATTCTATATTTAATGTTATTTTAGTTTTTTTTAAACAAGTGACAAAACATTTTATTTTAAATTTTCAGTTTTCAGAGTTGAAGAAAATAGGTCCCCAATAGGAATTAAGGTTTTAAAGTTATAGAAAAACAGAGTTTAAAGCTTTTATACATTATTAGTTTGATACAAACAGAAAGCAGTATAAGAATGCAGAAGCTGTACTGAGTTTTCTCTTACCTGTGTATAGACACTTCAGTAGAGCGCACACATCTTCAGAAAGCGCAGAAAGCGGGTTAATGAGCGGCGGAGTGAGCGCCTCTGCTTTAATGCCTCTCAGGCTGCACCTGCACTCTCGGGGTGGAGCCTCAACCATCGCTCTTTCATAGATTCGCTATCAGTTCTCTTGTACACACCATTAATACCTTTAAACCCAAATGCCTTTACATAACAAAACATAGGTGATACTTAATATATAGTAAAGGATCATTTACAGTACAGGGTACACCAACAACAGGCCTGTTATATAACTAATTCCTAAATGACATAGGAGCTTAACATTACTAACATGGCTCGATATTAGACATGCTTCAGCATCTTAATGACATTATAAAAAAAAAAAATTCTATACACCACAAAAGGAGTACTGTACAGTGTGCTTATCTTCAGAAAATGTCTAAAATAAATACACACATTGTGCATAACTATGGCTATTCACAAAATATTTTTCTTTTCTAAGAAAATAACATGAAAATGAACTCATTCACTGCAACTCACACTTAAATCATGTGCCAGTTTCAAGTCAAGGGAGATAAAATGTAGCTAAACAACACGCTTGCAATTCAAAAATGCTAACTCACCATATAAAAACAATTTACCAACACACATCAGTTTTTTTTTTTTTTTTATTGTAAGAAGGGTCAGGCTTGGTTTTTAAACAAAACATCATATTAAGTCTTTTGATAGTCATAGTGTCCGTTTTCAGTTTCAAATGTACCGAATACAGACGTCCTGGTGGTTAAACAGTATTCCTGTCTCAGTTAAACTTCAATGCCTTATTTTGTGAGACTATGAGTAAGGGACCAGAAGTCATTCATTTCTTAAGCTTAGCCAGCCCCATCAAAAACTGATCCCTTCTTTCTCGTCTGGCAGAGAGATGCTCCTGGTCACTTGGGATGAGCTCACAGATCTCCTGAATGGATAAGAAAGGCAAGGTTACAACAAAGACCCATCTAATAAAATGCAAACATAAAAAAAAGGTTTTGTCTGTAAAAACAAAGACAACACATACTTGATTGATTCTAGTTGCTGCCTCTCCATCAAACTCAGGAACAGGCCCAAAACTAGATAGAACTCTCTTCATGCCCTGCCGATAGCGAGCAAGGTAGTCTTCAAAACCTAAAGGTACAGGGAAGATGCATATTACATGCCTGCTATAATTTATTGCATGTTGAACCAAACGTGTTTTATTAAATAGTTTTACATTTCATGATACACAAATGTATTTAAAAGGTTTATATTATAAAAAACTCCCGTATTTTAAACTAAAAATGTCAACAAAAGAAATTAAAAATCTTCAAAACTTTTATTACCCCAAATAGCTCTAACCTGTTGTTCGGTCTAGGCTAAGCAACATCTAGAATGACTTAGCGGTTTTACAAACTTAATTCTTAAGTGTCTTGTATACTTTATCCTTGTTGCACAGAATTCTGAAGTGCGACTCAAATGACTATCAGATGGGCTTGGATGCTTACAGGAGACTCTAACAGAAAGACAAGAATCTGGTCAGTTCTTCCCTTATAAGCAGCAACTTGAATTAACATAGATTTGCTTACTTTTACTGGAATATAAACGTTTTATTTTAATATGAGGCTGTAGTTTTCAGGGCCATATTAAAAAACAGACGAATCAAAATTCATGTTACTTTTACGTAACATGGACTGACCAACTGCAGAGAGATCAGTATTTAAACAACCATCAAAAGAGGGTCTTGTTTTCACATGACTTTACAGAGCAAGGCTAACCTGCATATTTCACACTGCCTTCTAATATTCACCATGAACATGTGGCCTACACACACACACACACACACACACACACACACACACACACACACACACACACACACACACACAATCCTTTTTTTTTTATACGTTTTTTTAAATATAAAAAAAGTAGCCAAAATGTCCCCACAATGTCAAAATTCATTAGACAGTCGCATTCTTTTAGGGACCTCATCAAGATATACAAATCTTTCTTTCTTTCTTTCTTTCTTTCTTTCTTTCTTTCTTTCTTTCTTTCTTTCTTTCTTTCTTTCTTTCTTTCTTTCTTTCTTTCTTTCTTTCTTTCTTTCTTTCTTTCCACACACACTAACCATGCGAGTCACACAGTAATGTAAACAGTCACATGTATGAAGTTATTCATTCTTACCTGAGATCCTACAAGAAAGCAAGGCCTCTTTCTGCTATGATTTGTCCATTATACTTTTACATAAGTACGTTTATGGATACTTGCCATTTGGTGCATTCAGATGCATAGTTTCAATTGGACCAATGAAAGCGTAGCGCATGCCCAGCCCCTCTGACATCACCAGATCAATATCCTTTACTGAGATCACATTATCCTAGACACAGAAACATCACAACTCAGTTAAAAGTTAACCTTTATTTGACAATGGTGTAATGTAAGAACGACATGCTGGTTTAGTGATTATCTGGGTCTACACATAGTACTTTCAGTTTATCAGAGTCTACATTCAGAACTTCCTAGTCTTTTCTCTGTATGGCAAATTTATTCTGATCCCACCGAGTGAGCAGAAACCAGTGACAGTCTTTCCTTTTTATCCCAATAGAAGAGCACTAAAACAGGTCCTGATGTATTAGATTTCCCTCATCATCTAATTCTGTGCCATGGGAACAAAGGGACGGTATCAAGGGAAGTGTGGTAGTGCCAAGCTCTGGGTCTGCTCTGCACTCAGATTACCTTAAGCTACAGATACCTGCTGCATGACCGGCTTGAAATCAAAGCTTGGACACAGACCTAGTAAAAGTGGGAGAGATTGGGAGGGGGACAGGGTGGTCTTTGTTCATTTCCTGTAGCCAACAACGAACCCGTTATATCACTGGTGCTGGGCGACGGACTGACTGTGGGAGTCGAGAAAAGAGGCAGTAATCACCGGAGGCAACCGGTAGCTTTCTCAGCTGCTCCTTTTTCCAGTACTGGCTCTCTCTCAACAATTCTTGAACTCTCTATGCAACTGTGTAGAGTTGGTAAATCCTTTGAGTCAACTGGATAACCAAATGAATGTCTCTTAAAATGCAATTTGTTCATGTAATTTATTATAAAAGAAGTATTTATGAACCCCCACCACACAGTTCTTTTTTACCGAACTGCTTGAAGATTTATTTACTAAACAATTGTATCATTATTGGTACCCAATAGTGTGTTTCTATGCTGTGTTACTTTAGCTCATGTGTCCTTAACTGACCACAAATTTTACAGTGGGCTAGTATTTGTATTTATGCAACTATACTGTATACTTTTTTTTGACAGTTTGTTTCCACCCAACATAAAGGTTTGTAAATTTCCAATAATGATTTCCAACAATGAAGACTTCTAATGACTTCTTTTGTAGAACTAAGTGTTTCTTTCACATTAGCTTTACAGGAAAACCACTGCTCATTAATCTTAATATAACGGAAAAGAGGGGAGTGGTGGCTCCAGCGGTTAAGGCGCTGGGTTACCGATTGGAAGGTCGGGGGTTCAAGCCCCGGTATCACCAAGCTGCCACTCTTGGGCCCTTGAGCAAGGCCCTTAACCCTCTATGCTCCAGGGGACCCTTACAAGAAAAATAAATCAAGGACTGTGATGTCGGAGCGACGTGGGGCCGCCTTCCTGTGGGCTCACCACCTGCAGGAGGGACCGTAAGGGACCGGTGCTGAGAGGATTGGGCAGCAGTCGAAGGCGGGGGCTTGACAGCCCGATCCCTGGACACGGAGAAGTGTCTGGGGAATCTGCTTAGACTGCTGCCCCCGCGACCCGAATTACAGATAAGCGGGAGAAGATGATATGATATGATATATAACGGAAAAGCTGGAAATGCAAAGATGCCACATACTTTTTCAATCAGTGACCTTGACTGCTTGTAAAATATTGTTTTCTCCACATTTTTATTTTTACATTTTAATAAACCAAAGTCTATATTTTGTGTATGTTGCAGCCATAAAATTACCTTATTTTTTCCTAAAAATGGTACATTTCCTAACATGTGTTTTCTGTTCTGTGTGAATAAAACATGGGTTTATGAGATTTGCTAATTATATTCAGTGGTGTAAAAAAAAGTGTTGGCCCCCTTCCTGATATCTTATTTTTTTTGCATGTTTGTCACACTTGAAAGTTTCAGATCATCAAACTAATTTAAATATTAGTGAAGGATAACACAAGAGAACACAACATGCAGTTTTTAAATTAAGGTTTATATTATTAAAGGAAAACAAAACTACATGGTCCTGTGTGAAAAAGTGTTTGCCCATAAACCTACATTTAGCAGCAACAACTGCAATCAAGCGTTTGTGATAACTTGCAATGAATCTGTAACAGCGCTGTGGAGGAATTTTTATCTACTCATCTATGCAGAATTGTTGTATTTCAGACACATTAAAGGGACTTTGACTAGGCCACTCCAAAGTCTTCATTTAGTTTTTCTTCAGCCATTCAGAGGTGGACTTGCTGGTGCGTTTTGGATCAATGTCTTGCTGCAGAACCCAAGTTCGCTTCAGCTTGAGGTCAGGAACAGATGGCTGGACATTCCCCCTCAGGTTTTTTTGGTAAACAGCAGAATTCATGGTTCCATTCATCACAGCAAGTCTTCCAGGTCCTGAAGCAGCAAAACAGCCCCAAAGCATCTCACTACCACCACCATATTTTACTGTTGGTATGATGTTAAAAAGTTCAGCTTTTGTCTAGTTAGTCCACAGAGTATTTTTCCAAAAGTCTTGGGGATCATCAAGATGTTTTCTGGCAAAACTCAGACGAGCCTTTATGTTCTTTTTGCTCAGCAGCGGTTTTCGTCTTGGAACTCTGCCTTGCAGATCATTTTTGCCCAGTCTCTTTCTTATGGTGGAGTCATGAACACTGATCTTAACTGAGGCAAGTGAGTCCTGCAGTTCCTTTGGGTGTTGTTGTGGGGTCTTTGTAACCTCTTGGATGAGTCGTCGCTGTGCTCTTGGGGTAATTTTGGTCAGCCAAATGGGAAGGTTCTCCACTGTTCCATGTTTTTGCCATTTGTGAATAACGGCTCTTACTGTGGTTCGCTGGAGTCCCCAAGCTTTAGAAATGGCTTTATAACCTTCTCCAAACTGATAGATCTCAATTACTTTTTTCCTCATTTGTTTCTGAATTTCTTTGGATCTCGGCATGATGTGAGGATTTTTTTGGTCTACTTCACTTTGTCAGGCAGGTCCTATTAAGAGATTTCTTGATTGTGAACAGGTGTGGCAGTAATCAGGTCTGGGTGTGGCTAGAGGATAATGAAACTCAGGTGTGATAAACCACAGTTTTGACAGGGGGCAAACACTTTTTCACACAGGGCCATGTAGTTTTAGAATTAGTTTTTCCTCATAAAAAAAAAAAAAAAAAAACACCCTTTATTTAAAAAACGCACTGTGTTTACTTGTGTTTTCTTTTACTAATATTTGAATTTGTGTGATATCAAACATTAAAGTGTGACAAACATGCAAAATAATAAAAACTCAGGAAGGGGGCAAACACTTTTTCACATCACTGTATAGACACACACACATATCAATACTGACCTTAACAGACAGAAAATATAATGTCAAAGAAATACAGCAAAAAAAAAAAAAAGGTTTACTCAATGCATTGTTAGAATGATTTGAACATGTTTTTCAAAGGGTTACAGTAACATTTTTCTGCCTATAAACTGTGTGCTAAACACAGACATCACATTTTCATTAGAAAGACTACCGTTTTCAGACAGCACATTACTCTTCAGTGAATTTGTAATAACTTCAAAAAAAACACTAAGCTTTCTTTTGCAAACCGTCAGGCTAAACCAGATTGCTCATGCTCTTATTGCACAAGTCAATGCACCAAGTCTGATAATGCTTTAGGCAAACAAGCAGGACAATAAACAAAAGGTAATGACATCACAACATTCCACACCTTGATGCAATCCCTTTCTTTTGCTAATGCACAATGCTATGTGTACAATACAATACAATAACCTGTCTGCAAAAGTGCGAATACCCCTTTATAATGCGGGAATGTGACTATGCTTAAAATGAACATATTACCAATTACATTCAGTTCATACAACTTCAAATCACTGAACCAATTCTGAGTAACCCCAAATTCAACAAATTAGCAACTTACAGACGAAGTATAGGATGTCATTTTTGAAATGTAACAATCCGGACAGGGGCACGGAAGAAATTTTAAAAGATCTGATGTACTGTACCCTAAAACACTGTAAAGTCCATAATCAGGAATGACATTTAATAACTGTTTAAAAAATTTGTCAATTTTAATCACTCATATTATACAGTGAGGAAAATAAGTATTTGAACACCCTGCTATTTTGCAAGTTCTCCCACTTAGAAATCATGGAGGGGTCTGAAATTGTCCTCGTAGGTGCATGTCCACTGTGAGAGACATAATCTAAAAAAAAAAATCCAGAAATCACAATGTATGATTTTTAAACTATTTATTTGTATGATACAGCTGCAAATAAGTATTTGAACACCTGAGAAAGTCAATGTTAATATTTGGTACAGTAGCCTTTGTTTGCAATTACAGAGGTCAAACGTTTCCTGTAGTTTTTCACCAGGTTTGCACACACTGCAGGAGGGATTTTGGCCCACTCCTCCACACAGATCTAGATCTGTCAGGTTTCTGGCCTGTCGCTAAGAAACGCGGAGTTTGAGCTCCCTCCAAAGATTCTCTATTGGGTTTAGGTCTGGAGACTGGCTAGGCCACGCCAGAACCTTGATATGCTTCTTACAGAGCCACTCCTTGGTTATCCTGGCTGTGTGCTTCGGGTCATTGTCATGTTGGAAGACCCAGCCTTGACCCATCTTCAATGCTCTAACTGAGGGAAGGAGGTTGTTCCCCCAAATCTCGCCAATACATGGCCCCGGTCATCCGCTCCTTAATACAGTGCAGTCACCCTGTCCCATTGCAGAAAAACACCCCCAAAGCATGATGCTACCACCCCCATGCTTCACAGTAGGGATGGTGTTCTTGGGATGGTACTCACTCCAAACACGTTTAGTGGAATTATGACCCAAAAGTTGGTCTCATCTGACCACATGATTTTCTCCCATGACTCCTCTGGATCATCCAAATGGTCATTGGCAAACTTAAGACGTGCCTGGACATGTGCTGGTTTAAGCAGGGGAACCTTCCGTGCCATGCATGATTTCAAACCATGACGTCTTATTGTATTACCAACAGTAACCTTGGAAACGGTGGTCCCAGCTCTTTTCAGGTCATTGACCAGCCCCTCCTGTGTAGTTCTGAGCTGATTTCTCACGTTCCTTAGGATTATTGAGACCCCACGAGGTGAGATCTTGCATGGAGCCCCAGTCCGAGGGAGATTGACAGTCATGTTTAGCTTCTTCCATTTTCTAATGATTGCTCCAACAGTGGACCTTTTTTCACCAAGCTGCTTGGCAATTTTCCCGTAGCCCTTTCCAGCCTTGTGGAGGTGTACAATTTTGTCTCTAGTGTCTTTGGACAGCTCTTTGGTCTTGGCCATGTTAGTAGTTGGATTCTTACTGATTGTATGGGGTGGACAGGTGTCTTTATGCAGCTAATGACCTCAGACAGGTGAATCTAATTTAGGATAATAAATGTAGTGGAGGTGGACATTTTAAAGGCAGACTAACAGGTCTTTGAGGGTCAGAATTCTAGCTGATAGACAGGTGTTCAAATACTTATTTGCAGCTGTATCATACAAATAAATAGTTTAAAAATCATATATTGTGATTTCTGGATTTTTTTTTTTTAGATTATGTCTCTCACAGTGGACATGCACCTACGATGACAATTTCAGACCCCTCCATGATTTCTAAGTTCACTGAAGGGGAACAAAATCTGTCACTGGTTTGTCTAATGACATAATCTAACAGACATGATTTGTTGAAGTTATTAGTTTTTACTGTGAGTGGAATTACTGCTATTATAAATAAACAGCTGATAGTCTTGCCAAGCTGGTCACTCAGCTTTACACTCAGGTTAATTAGCATGAATTGAGTTAAGCTCAAGGGCTTCTTTGATATCTGTTTTGCACACTGGATAGGTTATCTCATGCAGCACATCTTGACATGTGTTTACTGTAAAAGTTGGATGCAAATCTGAGGTACAGAAATGGTTTTTGGTTAAGGATTCTTTTGAAACTCTTGAGCTAAGAGAAAAAAATGCTTTTTAAATTATTCTTTACAAAATAACCCAATTTATTAACTATACAAATGTATATTAGGATGACAAGGCATAACAAAAGAACTGTAACTTGAGAGAATTAGCATGCATGCTCACAAATAAGCCAAGATCACACTTTATCTGATCTATAACCAGAGAAGGCTGTGGCCATTAAACAGTAAACTTTGCACAGTCCAAATGTGAACATCTAAATGGAACTACTGGCAAGCAAACACAAGCTCGTATTCCACACCCTGATGACAAAAGATCACAAGTTAAAGCCCTGCTTCTTGAACAGCATAAGTACAACACAAATAAACCAACCATTCCGATTTTGATTTGCCGGTGTGTTGGGGATCATCGTCTTGATTTATGATTAAATTTCTGCCTACCTTTAGCTGATGGACAAAAGGCCTCACATTTATCTCAAGAATATTCTATAAAGTGAAGTTTATTATTGTCTCAAGTTTTTCAGGTCTTGCGGCTGCAAAACATGATTCCTTCACCCACCATGCTTGACATTCGTGAGTTTATTGTGGTAATATGCAGTGCATTGTTTTCAGGTGCTGTGCATGATGACCCAAACCCATTGATGCCTCCGAATTCTTTTTGAAGAGAAGGGGATTTTACTTTGCTGCTTTTTCAGGAAGCATTTCTTTCTGATTGTGCTGTATTTAACACAAATGTGTGCTTACAGAGGCTTGTAGGATATATGATGTAGTTCTTTTTTCTTCACATCTCTGTGTCATATTTTCTGATTAAATTTGTTGAGATGTGCACTTTTAGGAGGATTGGCAACGTTCCATTTGTATCCCTATTGATCCCTATCTCTCTACTGTCAAATGGTGAATTTCAAATTCTGGATTCAAATTGTCATATTTTGTAAATGCCTTTATAGAGTAATTCGACAAACAACAGCTTCTCTGAGGTCATGAATGATGACCTTTATCCTTGGAAAGATGCAGACACACCAGCAGGATAAAAAGTGCTCCAAAAAGGTTTATGGACACCAGAGCACAAGATTTTTCTGTGCTTTTTAAACAATAATAAAAAAATAAAAATAAACATAGGGCCTCATTATTTGTTCTAACAATCTCTAACAATTTCTTTCTACGTTTGAACTCTAAAAGAGCTTGACTGCTTGCAAGGATTGCTAATATTTAGGGTGCTTCTAATACATGTTAGCCTGAGACAAAAAGCCCCAGTGGGAGCAAAGAAAAGTCAAGTGCTTGGCAAATTTCACTTCAAGAAAAAGTTAGTTAAAAGATTGGTATCTTTAATCTCTAATGTTACATGATACTCTTGTGTCCTTTGTAACAAATTGAGTAGGGTCTGGGAGGTCCCTTCACTACTATATCTTTTGCTCATCCTTTAAGAAGCACATAAATAGATATAAATCCAAACGTATTACATTTTAACTCTGTATAATCAGGAATTCATTACATCAGTATTGTGTATATCCATATACACACTAGAACCAACATCAAATCAATCATAAGGCAGCAGTGCAATGCATAAAATTATGCAGTCACAAGCTTCATTTATGGTTCTCATTTTTGTGATTTAGGAGGTGACATGGTTGTCTCAAATATTTAAGAATCTGCTAAACCCCTGAGAATCTCATGCAAAACTACCCTCAAGAGTTTTGGCTCTTTGCATATTTGCATGAATGCGCAAGGGTAAAGGTGGTGCTTAAAATTAAAATGGTACGCTGGTAAATTAATATGATAGATTGAAAGATACAGACACTGCAAAATATCTGTATGATGTAATGCTCAGACCACTTCTAATTATACTTACTTTAACCAGTCTCCAGCATTCCGCTATAATGGCATACTGTACTCGATTTAGTGCAAAGCCATCAATCTCCTTCCTGAGGCGTACAGGTGCCTGCCCCACCTCAGTCATCAAGTCGAATGCCACGTCCATAGCCGTAGGAAGGGTCTCAGGGTGAGGAACCAGCTCCACCAGACGAACATAGTAGGGTGGGTTCACCTGTCAGTTGAAAAATGCACACTAAATCATAGAAACACAAACCTTACCTCAGGGAAAATGCATTTGAGACATTGTTGTGTTTGGTGTTGGGAATGATAATATTTAATGCTCTGCATTAATCAATGACCCAGTAAACATGTAACTGTAAACCATTCACATTTTGGTACACAGACACTTTAGTAGCCCTGAACTCTGTACAAGATGGAAATATACTCTGGATGCAACAGCAGTCACACAAACATTATGCATGTGCACACTCCTTTATAACCTAGGATGAATTCATCATAACCAATGAACATTCTGGCATGTTTTTGGGAAGTGGTAGAAAAACCAAAGTACCTTCAGGAAACTTTTACTGAAACAGGGAGAACAATCAAAATTCAGCAAGAGCAGTAATTCTAGCTCGGGATTAAAACCCAGACATTGGAGCTGTAAAGTGACAAATCCTAGCCGCTATCATACATTCCTCTGAGGACTCCTGTACAAATAACTGTGTTACAGTGCAAACTTCACTGACCGGGTGGGATATAATACAGCGTTTTGGGTTCTGGACTAAAGAGAAGACGTCGCTGGGCATCAGACACGAGGTGGAGCTGCTCAGAATAGTGTCCTCACACACGTGATTTTCCACGGCCTGGAAAACAGTCTGCTTGGCTTGTAGGTCCTCAAAAACACACTCCTAATAAGCAACCATACACAGATTACGGAAAAACATTTCACATATGTAAATAAAGCATAACTAGAAGGAATAGCGTGTGACATCAGTGTTTTTAGCCAATAAATGTAATTTAATAATATTACAAATTTTACAACAATATTTTTTTTTTCTGATTTTATACTAAAACCATACATGCTGATAAGATTTAGCTGCCAAAATAATTTTCTCGTTCTAATCACATTCCTTGAACTGTCATAAGATTAAAGGCTAAAAAACCTAAACTCTTCCCTGTGTGGTTAATATGTTAATTATCAAACCACACAAAAACAGAGATTGGATATAAGTCTGACATAACATTTTAAACCATCGTTTAAGTTTCATTTCCTGTTAGAACTTGAACTTTTCTGATACTCATTCACAACCAAACAAACATGATTGAGAATGAAAAGCTCCCACAGATATATGGAAAGCCTAGTCATGTAACCTTGCACATCTCTCTGCGTTGGTACTAGCCAGGGAAAACAAGAAGTCATTGATTCATACCCATTCTATCAGCCATCTCTTACAGCAGCATACACCACTTTGTACATCACTACTATTTTCGCTTTGTCAGTACTTGTGTCCATAATTAAAGCACTCAATTAAAGCTATTTATTCAGACAGTTGCCAAGAAGTGCAAAACACATTAACAAATCAGAAAACAAATTAACAAATTCGAAAACACTAAGAAATGCAAAAACAAAAATAAAAAATGCAAAAACAAAATAACAAATCTGAAAACAAAACGACAAGTCAGACAAACCGGAAAAAGGTAGGTATAGTTTGTGAATGGAACACTTACCGATCATTGGACGAGACACCTGTCATTCAAGATATACAGGAAGTATGAAATCTCGTAACTTTGTTTCTTGTACATGTGTAAAGTTCTCGTTTACTTTCAACTATTTTTTATTTCGATTAGTGCACCTTTAAATATAAGAAAATACAGAAGTAAACAAAAGCAAGCAAGGAGAAACTGGAATTAATTCAAAGCTACTTTGAGGAAGGACATTCATATGCAGTGATGTTGGAGATGCTGCAGTATATCATGACATAAAGATTAGTTTGTACACATTTACACATACGTTCCAACTCTCTCCTGCTGCAGACTGTAACTTCAGACGCTTTATGGTCTGATATCCATAACTGGCTTTACCCAAAGGTTTCCCATCTAAGACATTTCACTGTGAATTACATTATCTTTGGACTTGTAATGAACAATAACAAAGACGACTTTCTTGTTAATAAAATACTTCTGATGGGAACATTTTATATACACAAATTGAAATACTTGAAAGTCCAAAAAAACTACGTTTTTTGCATTTTATAATGAGTTTATTTCTTTCACAAAAGCCCTTAAAGTGATTAAAAAGAAAAATTCAATTCTACTTTTGTCCTTTATAGAAAAATATTTATTTAATCATATTATTTATCTATTTTTTTTCCCTCTTTCCCCTAAATATATGTTTATATGTTTGTATTTTCATGCACCTGTTCTGTGTATTGTAATGTAAATTGTATTTGTTTTTGCCACGTTGTTTGTATATGGCTGATTGCTTAATTAAAAAAAAGTAAAAAAAAAAAGACTTGTACTTCCTGTATATCTTGAATGACAGGTCTCTTGTCCAATGATCGGTAACTGTCCCATTCACAAACTATACCTACCTTTTCCGGTTTGTCTGAATTGTGTTTTCGGATTTGTTATTTAGTTTTTGGATTGGTTAATTTGTTTTTGCATTTCTTATTTTGTTTTCGGATTAATTATTTTTTTTTATATTTCGGATTTGTTCTTGTTTTTTGACTAATTGCTTAATAAAAAAAAATTTTTTAATACATTTTAAAAAAGACTGCTGTACTTCCTGTATATCTTGAATGACAGGTCTCTTGTCCAATGATCGGTAACTGTTCCATTCACAAACTATACCTACCTTTTCCAGTTTGTCTAATTTGTTAATTTGTTTTCTGATTTGTTAATGTGTTTTGGACTTCTCGGCCACCGTATTATAGTCATGTACTCACAATGAAGTAAGTGTCAAATTTTAATGTGTAACAAAAGTGGTGATTGACTATAAGTTAGAGGTTTATACATTTTTAATCTCCTTCTATCCATAATTTTTTAGTTGTTCCCTGACCAGGATTGGCATACCAGAATAACTTGCATAAAAAGAGAATACTTGACGGATTTGTGGTTCAAATCAAGTGTACCTGAACAAAAAATGCTCCCTCTAGTGCCTGGGATAGGTCATCATGACTGCTCAGTAGATTCAACTGCTCTGTAGCACTGAGCTTTCCCCTAAGCATGTGAGCTTCCCGAAGCTCTTCCATTTGCTTCCTGCACAAATACAAAGACAAAATGTTTTTTTTGTGTGTTCATTCTGCCCACAGGGTCATTTTATAGGGGACTCAATTCATTTCACTTCACTTTATTAAGACAAACACATAATGAGTTATGGCCTCCACGGATACCAGTTCTCAAACCCATTTAAACAGCTTTATGGGGGTGATGTATTTCATAAATGCTCTCCACAAAGGCCATCACAACACCAATTAGGAGAATATTGTGTAAAGAATTAGTGTTTATGAATCTATTCGAGTTCCAGAGACGTGTAGACTCTTTGCTATGACACATTGCAGCTGTACTGATAGCTTCTGGTGGCTCAACACTTTAACACACTGTATGTCATTTAATAGTATCTTTCATTTAATTCATCAAGCTTTCTGATCATTGTGTCAAACATTAATTGATAGGCTAGGATTGAGACTTTAAACCAATTTAGCAAGACATTATTTATTAATTTATTTTTAAATATCAAAGCCAGTGTATACTGAAAATGATTTATGTGCTGCCACTTCAAAAGATAATTAATTCACGTACAGCTTTGGTCACTGATTTCTACCAGTTTGTCACAGACCTGATTTCTGCAATGGCCCCTGACGCTTGTCCTGGCTGATTGTCATAGATTTTAACCCTGTAGCCTCCGCTTAAAAACACCATGGCCCAGGAGCGGCCAATCAGCCCACTGAAACAGAAAACCATCAAGCCTTGTGTTATTTCAAATAATATTACATTAGCTGTAAGATCCATGCGTAATGAGTGGGGTTACTTGCACAAGCCTTAGGACTACAGTTGCCATGAACAGTTTTTGTGTCAATTAGTAAATAGAGGATGATCCTAATGATAGACTGTGTTTGTTTAGGGTCAGATTCACTATCAAAACTTACCTTAGACATCCCTTAACAATGATAAAACTATAATGTTTGGACATTCAGTATCACCCAGATAAAGATGGGCTCTTTTGAGTGTGGTTCCCCTCAAGGTTTCATCCTCTTACTGATTTATACATTTAAAAGATATGTTCATTACCTTTTTATATACAAATATAATTTAATTATCTTATCATCTTAAATAATTGCTCCAGGCTATTTTTCCAAATGAAAACCAAATCTGCCAAAAAACCTCAACAGGTATTTAAGTATAATGTATAGTAGTGTAGCAGTGGATGCAAGAAGTGCAATATATTATTCCATCATGACCAAGGACCACACAATACTATTAGGAACATGCACATAACACACACTTATTTGGTTATCAGTCCAATTGCAAAATATACATCAATATCAAAGGTCAAGGGGGAAAAAACACAAATGGGGCAACTGCAACTCGACAGATTGCACTGTTGCTATTACTCGATATTGTTAGATTTAAAAATGCTATTAGATTCCTCACCTTCCTACCACTGTAATAATGTTCCCATTAGATGAAGACATTGTGTTAACAATGTTAAAAAGCTTTTACAAACACCGCTAAACACACTGTAAATTCAGCTGCACTTCACACCAAAGCAAAACTCCAACACAGTTTTGTGAATCATGTGGTCAAAGGCGGTACTTCCAGGCGTCTACGGAAGCCTACATGTGGCAAATTAGTTTGAAATACCCTGAAAGTCTTTAAATATTATTATTTATATATATATATATATATATATATATATATATATATATATATATATATATATATATATATATATATATATATATATATTTTTTTTTTTAGTGAGTTTTGTTGTTGTTATTGTTTTTGCCGCTGCTGTTTCCACAGAAGTGACTTCTGTGGAAACAGCAGTTGAGAGTGAAATACTGAAGATAAACGCGTCGCTAGAGCGCGTACTCACGCGCACGCGCACGCACGAACGCCGTATCCTAGCAACAAAACTCCGCGTTCCCATGTTAGCTAGCATGTTTTGGGCATAGTAAGCTAATAAGCCGCACTGTTATCCAAAATTGCAGGTAAAACACATTAACACTACATATTCTCTTTTAAGTCTCTTTTAGCTGATGATAGATGATGATAGACCGTGCTTGTTTAGTGTCAGCGTCTGTCTAGTATGCTATCCGCTATCAAACTTAGCCTAGCAATTTCGCTAAGCTAATGTAGCTAACTATTATGATTATACAGGAGTCTCTATATACAATGACTATAGATAACTTGTGTGTTTTCGCTGTCAAATCTGACTCTAAATAGTCAAAACCTTTAAAAAAAAGTTACTTTCAGCGATATTTTACTGTTTGTTGAGACACAATTGTAGATATGCGTATATATTGTTGATAATACTCTTTTGGGTGCCTTATCTTGACTGTGTACTAAGTGCTGATAAATTTTGTTTTTATTAAACAGCTACCACACATTGACTCTGTCTCTCTTTCTTGCCTATCTTCAGATTAATTGATTATCTTTTCTTGTAGAAAAAAAAAAACTGTGATGGAGAATGTTCACCTTGTGACCGAGGATGAAGATGATCTGTATTCAGGTTACAATGACTATAATCCCACATTCGACCCAGAGGTATGTGCAGCATTTCATATCCATGTCTGCAGAGATCATAACATAAATACTCACTATATTGTTTTTTGTTTTTTTATCTATCGTCTACAGGATTTGGACAATGATGTTGGCTTTCAGCAAGCTGTGAGGACGAGTCATGGCAGAAGACCACCTGTAAGATTCACTGTGTTCATCAACCACTTGAATACTACAGTTACAGATATTAAAACATTTCAATGATGCATCCAACAGTAACAATTTGCAATTAAAGATAATGTTTGCTATTAGTATTCTTAGCTAGGCAGAACTTATTGTTCATGTAGATTTTATTTTATTTTAATTTTTTTTTGGGGGGGGGTACAAAGCTAAATCTATATACTATCTATACAATATATCGATATTTATACATAAATAATTTATTACAATATTTTTTCTTAGATGACTGCAAAATTTCCTGCCACTGCTGTTGGAGGAAGACCGATAGAAATGTCTTTTGGTGTAAGTAACACAATGAAAACCTATATAAACAGATTCATTATAAACAGTAAATAGGCAATAGGCACTGTCACCTTTTGCAAGAAACAATATATGTTTTTAAAAAAAGGAAATGCAGTCAGAGCAAGACTCCAAAAGATAAGAAAATGATTAGAATTGCTTACGTGTCAGGAAAAAATGCATTTAAAATCTATTTAACAAATAAATCGTGGAATTAAGGAATATTGTATAAGCAAGAGTGCTGTACTGAGTATTGGCATGGCTGTGGTTTGCCCATATGCATGAGGCCATAGGTTATTCCGATATTCAGAGTAACAGTCTGATTGCAAGTGTAAAATAGCTTTAATACAACAGTTGTATAAATGTATAAACAAGAAATTAATATTGACTATTTGACATTTTAGAAACATTTTGGTCAAATATTTTGTTTACTTTTTTCTCCGTCAATAAAAATTGTTTTTTAAGAAGCTACTGCACTACAGAGCAGTATATAGTATGAGCTATTTTGTTATGGTCTTCATTTGTTGTTTTATTAGCTACGGACAAGTATGGGTTCTTTAACGGGAAGGCCTATGACTGGGGCAGTGCAGGTGAGCACATTGCACTAAAGTTATTTCATGTTATGAAATACTTTTGCACAAGTAGAAGGGCATACATTTACTGATATTCTCTTTATTTTATTTTTTTTATTAGGATGGGGCTGCACGTCCCATGACTGCAGTGCGAGCAGCAGGATACTCATCCTCTTTGACTAGAGGTAATTGTGCAAATGACACATTTTACTTCTTAAACTAATGTAATATTTAGTTTTGTCTATCTATCAGACATTCTATACATTTACTTGGTTCTGTTGTAAAATACAAGTGTTTCTGGTTTTCAGGATCCACATTTGATCCACTTGGACAATCAAGAGGGCCAGCTCCTCCATTAGAAGCAAAAAATGAAGACACGTGTGTTTCCTGTTTTGTTTATTATCTTGCCAGATTTGTGAGAACTTAGCATTCCATATGCAGTTTATATTATATTTATGTAACCCAAAGACTGACAAGCTTCTGAAACATTTCCATGTACAATCAAGGCCAGAGGAGAAGATTAAGATATTGGAAAAGAAGGTGAATGACTTGATTGAGGAGAGCTGTATGGCCCACGCAAATGGTGATCTACAGCTGGTAAAAAAAAAATGCTACCGTAATTAAGCTGAGTGAGATGTGCAAATGTAATATGTGCATGGACTACACTTTTAAAATACTATGACAATGTGTTAACTTTTGTGCCATGAACATTCAACTCTTTAATGATCTGTCTATTTCTCTTTGTCTTTGTCTTTTGTGCAGGCTCTAGAAAAGGCCAAAGAAGCTGGTAGAAAAGAAAGAGTGTTGCTGAGACAAAGAGAGCAAACTGGCACTGCAGAGCATATAAATCTGGACTTAACTTACTCAGTAAATACATTTGTATTAATCAAAGCCATTACTCAGTTATGTTGAAATTAATATAATTAAAGCTTGTTTTTTTTTTTGTTCCTCTGCTGTTCAGGCACTATTCAATTTGGCAAACCAGTATGCTAACAATGATATGAACACAGAAGCCCTGAACACATACCAGGTCATTGTGAAGAACAAGATGTTTAACAATGCAGGTGATGTTATGACTAGTGTTTTGACATGTAACTACTCATTTAACAATACAGAGCGTGAAATTGCTAAAGTGAGCAATCGCTAAGAAATAAAGTGCACTGCTGCGATTGTAGTGTCAGTAATGTTGTTGCTTACAGATAATAGTGGCATTAATTTGTTATAGTTAATAGTTTATAAGAACAATAATTCTAAATACGTATTGCTATGTAATGAGAATTTTCAATGTGGAAATCAGAAAAAAATACTACAGAATATTTGTTCTTTTTCCTGTATAGGACGACTGAAAGTGAACATGGCTAATATTTACTTTAAACAGAAGAACTATCCCATGGCAATAAAATTTTATCGTATGGCTTTGGACCAAATCTCTAATGTGCACACAGAAATGAGGCAAGTTTCACAAAAGATCAGTCAATATGCATGCGATATCTTGTAAGTTAATATGGTACTTTTTTCAAATGTAGTGCGACATCTGTTTGATGTCTGTTTGTTGCTGCTTCCAATAGGATCAAGATCATGCAGAACGTTGGTGTCGCATTCATACGCATGGGCCAGTACTCGGATGCCATAACCTCCTTTGAGCACATTATGAGTGAAAGTCCCAACATAAAGACAGGGTTTAACTTAATTCTATGCTATTATGCCATTGGAGACCGTAAAATGATGAAAAAATCATTCCAAAAGCTAATCTGTGTGCCCTTGGGCATTGATGAGGAAGACAAGTACATTCTTTCAAATGTGAGTTTGAAAGGAACATCTTGCTACGCATTTTAATTAGCACGAGCGTCATTCGTGGCCAGTAATTTTTTTTCCTGATTAAATTGAACAGTGTGATTCCATTTGTTGTTAGGATGACCCCCATGCAAGCTTACTGATTGAAGCTATTAAAAATGATCAGCTTCGCCAAATGGAGAGAGAAAGGTACTGGGAAGGTTTTACAAAATATTTATTATAATATAATTTGTAATCAGTGGTGGACAAAGTATGCAAGCCATGTAGTTGAGTTAAAGTAGAGGTACACTAGGTAAAACTTTAATCCAGTAAAAAGTGCTCCCTTTACACTTTTACTTGAGTAAAAGTACAAAAGTATTTGCCTTTAAATATACTTACGTATCCAAAGTACTATGAATTATTATGGCTATAATGTTCCTATTATAATTTTTGTTGCAAGACTCTTTGCTTAATCAACCTTTTAGCACAGCAATCGATTAATAGAATGATATTAATTAGTGAAACACTGATTCATTTTGTTTAGAATTATCATGAGCACAAACCTTCTTTTCAACTACTTACAAAAAGCATGCGAATTTGTCCATGGGTGTTGTGGCAAATAGATAGATAGATACCAACAAGTGGCAATTAAAACAAGTTCAAAACAGAGTGTGCGCTTTACCCTGATTGGTGGCTTGCTGCGTGCTTGACCAATTACATTTTCATCCACTCATAAATAAAAAGAAACAACTGATTTTGCAAAATGTACTTGAGTAAAAAGTACGATATTTGACTTTGAAATGTAGTGAGGTTAATGAAAAGGCTCCTCAAATGGAAATACTTCAATAATGTACAGATACAGGGAAAAAGCTACTCAAGAACAGTAATTAATTACATTCAATTTGTTACTTTGTGTGTCTGTCCATCATGATTTGTAATAAAACCATTTGATTGCATTCACTACATTAAAACCAAAAAGTTATTTCCATAATAGTTTCAGACTTTAGGACCCCACAGTATCTTCTTAAAGATAAAACTGCAGGTTGTTGGTATTTAAGGCTATTTTTTCTGAAAGGAATGCATTCTTTGCTTTATTGTAGAAAAGCTTTGGCTGAGAAGTACATCATGACTTCAGCAAAGCTTATTGCTCCAGCCATTGAGTCCACTTTTGCAGCTGGTTTTGACTGGTGAGTTTTCATTCTACAGATGAGTACAGGGCTGTGGAGAGATAATTGAAACGAACTTACTAGCTAAGATAACTGATAATAACCACATATCAAGAATTTATATGCAAACTAAATGTAATTAGACAAATCTTAATTATTGAGGGGGAATTTGTGATCATGTCTGAAAGTTAAACATAGAACTATGGTTTTAGGTGTGTAGATATGGTCAAAGGTTCGCTGTATGTGGAGCTGGCCAATGACCTAGAGATTAACAAGGCTATCACCTACCTGAGACAGAGGAACTTTAACCAGGTAAGGAAAGTTTTAATACAATTCTGCTATCTTGCTGTTGTTTATCCTGTTTGTGTGTAGTGAATGAATGAATATTACAAATTATACCACAAGTCCGTTCTTTCCCTCTTTTTTTCCCCCAAACTTCATTGTCTGTCTCAATTTGTACTTTCATATTCCCCCTTTTTTCTGCTTTTGCATTTGCTTGCCTCTTGAGGCTGAGGTATGTGTGTCCGGTCACAGTTTATGTCTTTGAATGGCTGAACTTTGTGGTGATAATTGTACCTCTCTCACTGCTCCTGTCATTCGTGCCAAATAAAAAAGTGGAAACCTAAATCCAATGACATTTTTGTTTCTCAAATTCTCTCTCACTTTACAGTTAAGTTATATAAATATCTTTTTGAAGCCTTGTAACCTACTTCTACAGTTTTAGTAGGGTTTGACTGTTTGCAGTAAAAGCTTGTAGACCGGCTTTTCTAAATAGAACTTGGATGCTGTGCAGGCAGTGGAAACGCTGAAAGCCTTTGAGAAGAAAGACAGCCGGGTGAAGAGTGCTGCTGCTACCAACCTTTCCTTTCTCTACTTCCTGGTATGTAGATATGTAAAAGCTAGACTTATGTAATCTAATATTTTCCCTAATTATGGTGCAATATACAGTACCTTTTAAATAGGTCCACTGAATATAAAATATTTTACTGCTTGTTTTGCAGATGACTTGGAGTTTAATTTTGTAGAATCCATTCAGAAAGTGTCTTACCTTTTCACTTTAATTTCCCCTGTTTTGTTTAGTTGCAGCTTTACTCCAAAATGGATTAAGTTCATTTGATCGAATCAGTATGAATAACGAATTCTCAATAGCGTTTAACGATAACCCATGCGGAATAGTTTAGTTTAAAATCAATTTAAGAAAATGAACAATAATCTTCACATAATTATTCAGACCATTTGAATTTAATCAGTATTTTGCTAAAGCAATCTCGACATCCTCTTAGTATATCAGCTTTTACGTTTGATGAAAGAATTTAACTGGGTTCAAGTCCTAATTAAATCCACAAGAGAAGCCACTCCTGTCCTGTCTCGCTTGCATTTTAGCGTATTGTCATGTAGGAAGGAGAAACTAAACTCAAATCTCTTTATTTATGTAAATCTGATATTATTTATATTTTATTTAGGTTTTGTTTAAATTATTATTTAAATCAATTTGTGAATTTTAGTGAAGCCCTTAATATCCTTGTAATTTATATAAGTCATTTTTTGAAGATTGTTTTTTAATTAAAGAATCTAAAGTGTTTGAGAACGTATTGTATTATATGAAAAATAAGAAATAAATACTGCTGTTTTTATTCTAACAGGAGAAGGATTTTGATCAAGCTGATCGCTATGCTGAATTGGCCATGAATGCTGACCACTACAATCCTGCTGCCCTCATTAATAAAGGCAACACGGTGTTCGTGAAGCAGGACTATGAGAAAGCAGCTGAGTTTTATAAAGAAGCACTGCGGAACGACTCATCCTGCACAGAGGCTCTTTATAATTTAGGTATTTTAAAACTGTTATTAGAAACTATACTGCATCAGCAGACTTTGCAAATGTTCTTTCATTTATCCCCCCTCTATTTAAAAAGTTCATACACTTTGGTATAAGATGTATAAGATACTTTTGAATTACAGGGCTAATACAATTTTTCCACAGTCACATGCTTTGTTGTGCATCCATTTGTATTGGTAGGTTTGTGTTGACCAGTGCTTGATTTTTTCCTATAGGGTTAACCTATAAAAAACTGGGGCGGCCCGAAGAAGCCCTCGACTGCTTCCTGAAACTCCACGCCATCCTTAGGAACAGCGCTCAAGTTATGTATCAGCTGGCCAACCTGTATCCTTGTTTAAGAACATAAATGATGTATTCCAAAAACACCTAATACCTAAGCATGAGACTCCCATTAAAATATGTGACACAATTTAATGTAGCACTGCAAGAATTTGTATTAAAATAATTTAGTAAAAATTGTATTAGTTTCATTAAGATGGTTAGTGCTCTTAAACAGCTTTTAGATATGAGATGTTGGAGGATCCTCACCAGGCTATTGAGTGGCTCATGCAGCTAATCAGTGTCACCCCCACTGACCCTCACATCCTGGCCAAACTGGGAGAGCTATATGACAATGAAGGCGATAAGTCACAAGCCTTCCAGTACTATTATGAGGCAAGACTTATTTAACAAACCAATTGTTTGATGCATTAGATTTCTATTTTTCTGATGCTTATGTTTCTTTATGTCTGACTGTGTTTTCTTAGTCTTACAGATACTTTCCTTCAAACATTCAAGTCATCGAATGGTTGGGAGCGTATTATATTGACACACAGTTTTGTGAAAAGGCAATTCAGTATTTCGAAAGAGCAACACTCATCCAGTAAGTTATTATGTGCATTTTACTGAATATAGTCTTGGATATATATATATATATTAGTAGATTACTGTGTATACAGTACATCACATGCTGGATTAAATTTCCAGTCATTATTGGATAATTAACAAACTTTTTAAATCCCCAAATTTTAAATCCCAACATATTTATTTGCACTACAATACAGAAGATTGTATTTTTGTAATCTTTTTGCAGTGTTGCCTGTTAATATATATTGAATATTATACCTTTGTGTATTGTACTGTAATGTCTTTTGCTGCAGTAGACACAGTTCACCCTTGGTCAACAATAACATCCATCCATCCATCCATCCATCCATCCATCCATCCCTCCCTATACACTTCTATCCATACCTATCAACCCTTAACAATAACATAGAACATTACTGAAAAATAAAATTACACTTTTGTTACTTATCAAACCTAAAAATTATAAATTACAGTTTTTCTCAGTTGCTTTGTAGCATTATTCAGATGAGTAATTCTCAAAACTACTTGTTTAACCTCCACATAATTTAATCACTTGTGAACACCATAAAAGCAATTCTTGTTGCTTTGATCAAATTGTGAAATCTTTTGTACAATTGTTCAATTGATTGTGTACGATTGTCTGCTTTTCCTACATTATCAGTTGTTTATGTTGATCAAAATATATTATACTAGTTTTACCTTTAGTCTTAATCCCCAAAACATCTCAGTCATTGAATGCAAATTGTCATCATCTGTCATGCTTAAATTTCTGGTAAACTTTTTTTTTGGTAAATGTTTCTTGAATTGATGAATTGTACAGATGAATCTTGAATTTCATTCAAGAAGGCAAGTGAAGGGTATCTGATCAATGATCAACTGGTTCTCTAAAACAGGTCAAAGGTGAATCTTGTGATCCTTCATTTGTCAACAAAGCAAAACACAGAATTACAATTTCTGAAAATGGATATGAATAACTAAGAAACTAACAGACACTATTACAGTACAGTAAAAATGTGAATCCTGTCTGGTCTCTTGCAGTCAATATGCAATCAAATAAATAAATTTGTGCTACTGAAATTCATATATGCCATACAGAAGAAATTCAGCCTTGTGCATTTTCAGTCACTGTAATCCATACCGTAGTTTACACCAGGAAATACTGAAATTGTGCAGCGTCATACCGACAACGTGACTAAACATTTTGACGATTTGTTTACTGAACAATGACAAACGGACTTTTGTTCTGATGGGAATGACATTTTTATTGACACAAATACTTACTTTTAAGAAATGAACTAAGGATTTTGAGAAAAGTATAGAAATCCAATGTGTTGTTCTGTTTGTACACATTGTTTTCAGAATGCACTTACTGCTTTGCAAATATTAAGGATGATTCAAGAAACGCTGAGAAAAATTGTATTCAATAAGAATTTATCATAAATACTAAATGCTTTTTAAATCCTTTTATTTACTGATTGTTATTTATGTGTTCCTGTGTATTTCAGGCCAAATCATGTTGTATGGCAGTTGATGGTGGCTAGCTGTTACAGGAGAAGTGGTATGACAGTTGTGAAATAATTGTAAAGTTAAAATTACAAATATTCTCAGTATTTTTCCTTGAGTCATATATTGTTCCTTTTATCGTGTTATTCAGGAAATTATCAGAGAGCACTTGAGATCTATAAGGACATTCACCGCAAATTCCCTGAAAATGCAGAATGTAATTTGCACAATTATTTTCTGTTTTTTATTTACCTCTCAACATTGCAATCTTTCAATTAGAGTTTCATGTGAGCCTTTGTGTTGGTTAGGTCTCCGATTCCTTGTGAGGTTGTGCACAGATATGGGATTAAAGGAAGTACAAGATTATGCTACCAAACTCAAAAAAGTGGAAAAGATGAAGGAGATCAGAGAACAGGTACAGTGTCTGTTCCTTTTGTCAGAGGGTCATGCTTTAGTTTTGACTTGACAGGGAGAAATAAAGTCTAGAGAAAATGTAGTTGAATGAAAAACAGCTGTTTCCAAATCAACAGCTGTTTTTTTGGATCAGTAAGCGTGTTCAAAGAAAGGAATTGTGTCCAGTGTCAGCTCCTTTCCTCTTGAACATTCTGTTCCCCTCTTTTTCTATGTCACGGCTTTGTTTTCAATGTACTGTGCTTGCTTTTGTATAGGAAAAGCATCTGGGCATTTTTAGTTCCTTACTGGTATATTTGTCCTGCTCATTGTGCATTTATGTCTTTGTATAAGTGTATTAGTCATGCTTCACTTATTTTTCCTTTTTCCACTTTTATAATAGTGTTTTTTTTTTCTTCCTTGCAGAGGGTGAAGTCAGGGAGAGAGAACAGTGCTCGGGCCCGTAGAGAAGGAAGTGCCAGCAGTGGTAAATCGACCTTTCTTTTTTATCCACGTCCATTTATTTATTCCACAGTGTGAAATGTTTACCATTATATTTTCTCAGATTTCTTTTTTATCTGCTGTCCAATGCAGTGAATCAAAAAGAGGGTAGTCCAAAGCCCATGCACACTCCCCCTAACAAAGTCAATGGTATAACTTTTTCAAATGAAAGAAGAAAACCTAGAGAAATAAATATTTACCCTTAGAATACACACCCTTGTTCTCCAGGTCTTCAACTTTAGTCTCCATAGTATGTAAAAGTAGTTGAGACTGTATATTATTGTAAAATCATTCCGTAATCCCCTGAGTGCTAATTTCCTTTTTGTCAGCTGAGAGAGATGTTTCCCTGTGTGGAAGTTTAAAGTCCTGTAGATGTCACTTTCAATTTTTATTTCATTGTGTAGTTTTTTCCCATATTTTTCCATTTTGATTATGTAATTTTTGGCTCTTTATGTGACATCAGATGTGGATATCAATCCAGGTGAGCATTACATTCTGTTCACAGGACTTTAAGCAATGTAGGATTTTTTTATTCAGTCCAAAATGTTTTAGAAATAGATTCTAGAATATTGTTTTTTTATTTTGTATTATGTTAATGCAAGTTGCTTTCGTTATGCCATTTTATAATGCATACGTTTGCATTATCTGTCCTAGTTAGCTGTGCATTACATGAACATTGTAATTGTAGCTTATTGTAAATTTAGTTACAATTATATTGAAACAGCAGCAAATCATTTTCTGTCCTGAGCCTTTGTTTGCCGAGCATTTGTGGCCTCCCCTTTTCACACAAACACATGTTCATGTATGTATTTTTGCTCTGAGATGAATCACAGCTCTACACTGAAGTGTATTATCTGCTGTGCCATAAAGGTTCTCACTCATTTGCATGGTACAATGCAAACAATAAACAAACACCCCTTATACTGCCATCACTAATTTCCTGTGAAAGGCTTGAAGAAAACACCCTCCAAAACTTGCATACCTGGCCTGGTTAGCCTGGTTAAGGTCTTATGGAAACGGCTGTAATTAACCGAATCATAAAACAAGATCCAGACATGATATGCAACATTACGTAAAATTAAAATATTGCAAAATGATGTATTGTGTCTACCCAGAAAATATTTTAATTTTTGTTTAACTGAAGTTACAAATCAGATTCTTAATTGCTTTTGTTTAAACTGTTAATAATCATTCTTAGAAATACAGAAATAAAATCCAATAAACTAATGACTGATTTCCATTTGGTATGGATGGTTATGTGAACATTATTAAAAAAAAAAAAAAAAAAAAAAAAAAAAAAAAAAAAAGCCAGGTTAATTTTCCTTTTTTCTCTACTTTGTTTTATTACTTTGAGGACAATTAAAATTTCCACTCTTGTCTGGTATTTGTTCTGAGGTTTGTTGTAGTACAACACAGCCAGGTTATGTATACAGTGGAATGGCATAGTTTGCCACATGGTCTAGTGTAATTGCATTTCTCAAGAAATAGTTATGTCACATTTAATGGGATGGTTGTTGTGAGACGAGCATTGACATGTGACAGAAAATTTAAATAATAGTTATTTAATCCTGTCCCTTTTAAGAGGTTCTTGAAAACTTTATTGATTTAGTTATTGTGCTTGTTTTCATGCTTTCAACATGTATCTGGGTGTGTTTGTTAGACAGTGGACAGAGCAGCCACGGTACAAGTGCCAAAGGGGAGCGGCTAGGTGTCAAGTTGAGGACACTTCCAGGGCCCCATGAACCTTATGAAGCAAGCACACCAGGGGACATAGGTGAGCAATAACATCTTTTGAACATAACATTAAGATTTTTAATTAACTTTTTTTTTCCAGACATCTCAAACAGCAACATTGTGGGAAAAATAAGTGGGACATATACTGTACATATGTACATATTATTGACTAGTGGTGCATATTTACTGGAAGCTACCCTCTTGTACTTGCATTTATTTTTAAGATTTTGATCCTGTACTTCCTGAGTAATTTTTTTAGGAACACATTACTAATGCTGGGTAGGGCATCCCTCTGCTCTTAGAACAGCCTCATAAGATGTTGGAAACATTCCTTTTAGATTCCGATCCATGTTGACGTGATTGCATCACAAACTTCCTGCGGTTCTATTCTAATGGATTCAGATCCAGTAACTGGAAAAGATACTGAAAAAGATAAAACTCATTGTAATTAAAAATATTTTTGCATTGCGACATTTTCATGCTGGAAGAAGCCAATAGAAGGTTGATATATCGTGGCCATAAAGGTATGCATGTGATCATACTCAATTAGGCTGTGCTATGATTGATTGATATTATTATATCGAGAATTGTTTTATTCAGGCGTTTTCATCTGTGTGCATAAGTACAAATCCATATTCATCAGCTATGTTTCTCCAGTCTTTAATTGTCCAGTTTTGCCAAATCAAAAAAATCTAAATTCCTTGGCTTACAGGAAGTGTAACCTGAGATGCTTTTCTGCTCCACAGAATTTTACAGAGTGGTTATCTGAGTTACTTCATCAGTTCTGTCAGCTCATTCCAGTCTAGCCATTCTTTATTGCAAGGTGGTTTGTCCTCTGAACTCTCGTTTACTGGATTCTCTGCTGCCCGAGATTAACCGATTAGATGAGTGCATGAATAATAGGCTATAATAGATGAAAAGGTGTTCCTAATAAAGTGTTTAGTTAATGTACATTCTAATACAAACTGATTATATCATAAAGATTTTTATGCCTATGCATATGCTGACCCAGTTCTAATGTAGAGGCCTGGTGGGTTAGTAATTCTTTAATCGAGTTTTCATTTAATCGAGTTGTCCATTATTCAGTCTTTACATTCAAAAGACTTACACTCTTTGTACACAGGAGTCTGTAAATTCTGTCAAGCTTGCATTCTTTTTCTAGCCCAGCTATAACACATTCCTTGTTACACCGTCACATTTTACAGATTAATGTTATCCTGTTAACATGTGTGTGCAAGCTTTTCATAGGATAGATGTGATATGGGCAACACCTCAGTATAATGCCAAAGCTATATTACTCTTTCTGAGAATGTACAAATAAACAGGCCACTGCGATCCTATTTCCAGATGCTTCTTACGTCGACCCTTTGGGGCCACAAATGGAAAGACCAAAGACTGCAGCAAAGAAACGCACAGAGGAAGACGAGTTTGCAGACGAAGAGCTGGGGGACGATTTACTGCCAGAATGATGGGCTATTTGTGTTGTATTTAATAAAGATTTGCAGTCATACATATGTAAGCATGTTGTAATTCGACATTTGTGTGAATTCTGTTTCTTTAAAAGGATAGGCTTCTTCCAGTTTACTGAACACACTGATTTTCCTTTAAAAAAAAAAGTAATTTGTTATTTTTGTAACATGTGGAGGTAATAAATATAGCATTACATTTACAAGTTTGCCATTGTGGCACAGTTGTTTCCTTTACTCCTTTTTTTTTTTTTGTTTTTTTGGTAATTTTTGCTTTATGTGGTTAGAATTAGTTTGCAACCAAAACTTTCGCGTTAGACACTAAGCACCTCAGTCTGACTCGAAGACCTTTTCTAGATCCTCTCCAAGAGAACTTGGCAGTGAGGAACCTGGTGACGCGACTGACACAAACTGACGGTAGTCTGGGAGTTTTCACGCAGCGATATGAGCGTTTGGAAAACAGATACTTTACACCATTCATTTTTCAGATAACGCACGTCAATTTGAGGATCTCGCGCTTTCTTTTTAAACACAACGATTGTCATAGCATTTGAGAAGAAACCACGGAGGCGCAAGAAACACCATCAGCAGAGAAAAAGCTGCTCGAAAAAGCCACGAAGTTAAGAAATTAGATACATCGCAGTGTAACTCCTTGGCGGTTTTTTACGCGTGCTTTTGGATCTGGGGGAGTGTGTCTAAAGGAAACATGCACGGGGGCGATGTCGTGGTGGCGCTGCTCGTGACTGTGGCGAGCTGCGCGGCGCGCGGAGGGAAAGGGAACCGGAGAGTGTGTGCAGATCTTCCCGAGGAGATTCTGGAGCAGAGGTTCGGTCGCCTCTCTGTCGGAGTGCTCGGCGCTTTCCATCACACACTCCAACTCACAGCAGAACCTCAGAACCTGAGCTGCTCATCAGCAAGTCTCCTGCAGCCTGCAAAGAGATCGAGCATCCCGGTCAATCTGCTCAGTCTCTCACCATGGGCGTACAGGTAGCGTGCACTCACGAAGTATACTCATTATGATGAAACATCTGCATGCGTGCATTACGCTTTATTCTCTGCGTCCAGATTGAAACACGACCCAGCGCGCTATCCCCGTTTTATTCCTGAAGCCTACTGCTTGTGTAGGGGCTGCCTGACAGGGTCGGCCGGTGAGGAGAGTGAGGAGTACCGCAGTGTTCCGGTGTTCGTGCCCACCGCCGTGCTGCGCCGCTCGCGCTCGTGTGTCGGAGGCCGCCGCTCTTACACTGAGAGCTATGAGTCCATACCAGTGGGCTGCACGTGCGTACCTGCGCTGAAGCCCGAGAAGAGCGCGCGCAGGAGCAACCAGAGCACTCAGAGAGCCGTGCAACCCCCCAAGAAACGTAAAAATGTCTCAAACTGAAACGTTGTGCTAATGTTGATCAAAGTGCAAAAGTATTTTTTTTTTGCTTAAAGTTACAAAAACTATTATAATGCACCTGAAAGAGAAACATATGTGACTGCACTGTATTGGTGGCCCAAGACCTTGCATATTGTTTACTAAAATGACAGAATTTGTGTACATGCATGCAAATGATTAAGCTGTTTTTGTATTATTATTATTGTTTATGCTAAGTGCAATAATATACACTGATCAGGCATAACTTTATGACCACTGAGCGGTGAAGTGAATACCACTGATTATCTCTTCACCATGGCACCTGTTAGTGGGTAGGATATATATCAGGCAGCATGTAAACATTTTGTCACCAAAATTGACGTGTTAGAAGCAGGAAAAATGGGCAAGCGTAAGGATTTGAGTGAGTTTGACAAGGGCCAAATTGTGATGGCTAGACGACTGGGTCAGAGCATCTCCAAAACTGCAGCTCTTGTAGGATGTTCCCGGTCTGCAGTGGTCAGTATCCATCAAAAGTGGTCCAAGGAAGGAACCGTGGTAAACCGGAGACAGGGTCATGGACGGCCGAGGCTCACTGATGCACGTGGGGAGCGAAGACTGGCCCGTGTGGTCCGATCCAACAGACGAGCTACAGTAGCTCAAATTTCTAAAATAGTTAATGCTGGTTCTGATAGAATTGTGTCAGAATACACAGTGCATCGCAGTTTGTTGCGTATGGGGCTGCGTAGCCACAGACCAGTCAGGGTTCCCATGCTGACATAATGTTATGCCTGATCAGTGTAGAATGGCGTAGCTTTAAACGTTTCAAACAGAGTAATGGGTTTGATTCTGCTTTTTTTCACTGCAATGCTGTATTTGTCATATTAATCAGCACAAATGTATTCGAAATCACACAGCCAAGATGTTATTGTTTATAATATGTACAATTAATGTTAATCTTGATTTCAAAAAAAGCTGGTCATGCATTAAACTATCACACAATGCAGGTATGATACTCCAGAGAAAAAAAAGATCCCATAATAAATGGACCGATTAAGATGTCTGAACTCTCAGCAGTCCTTAAAATTCCCACTCGAAGCCTAGAGAAGACCAGACTCATAGTTAACATAACACCTGAATTCATTGGCAAGATTATGATTATGTTTGGGTAGATAACTGCATATCTTCACATCCATGAGTTTTCTTGCATGCTCTTCCATAATAGCACCTGCAAATAAGACGAAAACAATGTTAATGTTAGAGACTGTAGTCAGACTGTAATGTGGGAGAGCTTTCTTTTGCTGAGGTTTTTTCAAGCTCTAATCCACCTACCTGTACAAAGGAGGATTTTACTCTTGGTGAGGTATTTAACTGTCAGGGCCACCTTGCTCAGGCACTCCTCAGATAGGTATGGAGGGTCTGCAATTACAATGTCAAAGCTCTGTGGGAGGACATCTTCAGGCAAACACAGCGGGTTGTTGTAGTCGTAAAAGATGAACTCATCACCGTATGTAGTGAATCGTCGGTCAAACTCAAGCAGCACAGCTGATACGCAGTGCGACCCATCTACGTTCTCAGATTCCAGCTGCTTCAGCTTCTGGTAGACACTGGGTGAACTGATGCACGCTATTCTAAAGGCCGGAATAAAAAGAACTGAGACATTAGTCAATGCCTCAGCATGACAACGATCCGAATTAGGCAAAGCAAACTGGTTTACAACTGCACATACCGCCCCTGTTTTCCTGCTTGCTGTATGGCTTCCTCGGCCAACCGTGTCGCTGTCTCATCACTGTACCAGAACTGGCTCATCCGCTGGATATATAAAACATAACATCATTACAAATTAGCCTGTTCGGGGACCTTATCACTTTCCTTGATGTTAAAATTGCAACACAGATCACTAACTACATTTATTTTGCACTTTGGAACCTTGTTTCTTCTCAAATTGATAAATTTTTACTATAAACACTGTTATATCACAGCGTCTCCCTTCTGATTGGTCAGAAAATTTTGATTAAATGTATTACAGCAGCTCTGAGAGCATCTTTTGCCTGCCAGGTTTAACCTCATGTTCTCTTCAGTTTAAATTATTAATAAGGTGAATGCACACAGTTTATTTTTGATATAGCAACTTTTTGCGTGAGTTGACTTTCATTTTGCCTTTATGGAAGGAGTCTCCGATGTCAGCCTTTTTAAGTCTTAATGGCAAAAAAAAGAAAAAGGTGAGGCTGGAGCAGGGATGACTGTTTATAGCTGATATCAAGTGGGATCAGGTTACGTATTGCTTCAGTGCAACAACACTAAATATAAATGAAGAAAAAAAAAAAAACCCCAAGTAATTTTTCGAATATTAAAAAATTGCTGTTGTACTAGTGAAAAAAAAACTTTTTTATATGTGCTATAATTGTTACTTTTACAACTTTTGGAGTGGCAACCAACAAATCACTGATGGATATTAATAATAATAATAATGATAATAATAAGAAATATATAATATAAATAATATACCAAAAAATATAAAAAATATATATTAATAAAATAAATAAATATATGTAATGTAAATATAATATCGAGGTTTTTTTTTAATCAAATTGTTGTTATTATTATTCTAAAAAATAGGTCATAAATACCAGGTTGTCAGTGCCCATGTGAGCAGTGATGAAGCTCTTCCACTCACCCAGTCCTCCTTAATGGCCCCCACAGTGTAACTGTCTCTGTGTGCTGAGTCTCCTGCGTCATTCTCAGCATAAAACTCGTGCAGAGCCGCCAGAGCAGCATCTGAGAGCTGAGGTACATCATCATCTTCATCACTAGCACAGCCACTCATGATGGAGTGAAGAACCTTTGAAAAAAACTCAACAGACCTCCTTACACACTTCAGTGCAGATCTTATTCAGCTCTAAACTCAACTCAACACTGATAACAATTTATTGATCTATTTCTAACATCACAAACGCGCAAAATACTTTTTGTCCAATATAAATAAATATATTTGTATATATATTTAAGTCCCATACAAGTAAGTCTCACATGCTACCCTCCAGGATTGTAGCCATGTTTGTAGCCTACACGCGTTTAGCATGTACGGCGGACGGTAAGGGACAAACCCGATCACCAACTCGTGTGAGAGTTTGTGATGCTCGCTAGTGCACAATTTTCCCCATACTAAATATGTCCATATTTACTAGCACCGAAGACACGAGCAGCATTGTCGTGGCCAAATAATAAATGTGTGTATATACATGACAGAAGTACATAATAAAGCAAAAGGTTTAAAAGGTTTGAAAGCATTATAGCAGCTTGCATGTCACTTTGTGTGTGTTTTATTTCTTCAATAAATTGACCAATTTGCTCATAGTAAAAAAAAAAAAAAAAAAAAATGTTGACAGCCAAGTCAGACATGTACTTCAGCCACTAAAAAGTTACTAAATTATCAAATGAATCATTTTAAAAACACAAACATTTGTTTTTTTCCGTCATATTCGATCCTCATGAAAACGCTAAACCTTTCCTTACATGGACCACAAATCCCCGCACCAAAAACCCCCCCACATATTTTCATATATTAAAAAAATTAAATAAAACGTGTATAAGGTATATTACCGTGCAATTAAGAGTGAGTGATCTACACTGGAACGCCAGATTATAAACTTAATATAAATATAACTCTTGAATTCAACAAACTTGGAAAGTGCTAATTTAAATGTTTCAGGAAGAGGTAGGTCTTCAGTCGTCGCTTGAAGACAGTCAGGGACTCCACTGTACGGACATTTAGGGGAAGTTCATTTCACCACCTCGGTGCCAGAACAGAGAAGAGCCTTGAAGTGTACTTACCTCTCATTCTGAGAGAAGGTGGTACCAGTCGAGCAGTGCTGGAGGATCTCAGACAGCGTGGTGCAGTGCGAGATGAGATGAGGTCTCTGGTGCTTTTCAGCCTGCTATCTAGTATAGTTATATAATAGGGTTGATGTAATGATTGATTCTTTTGACATGAAAAAGAAAACATTTTATCATTTATCAAGAAAACATTTATCTGGCATACACCAACTACATACAACATTAAAACCCCTGAGGGAAAATTTTGCAAGGGAACGGCCAATTCTTGGAAATGACATTTTGAAAGCAGGAAAAATAGCGAGCACTCAACCTTAAGCAATGGCTTTATTGTGGATGTTGCTTTGAGATATACCACCTATCTAAACATTGTCACAGATCAGGCATTACCCTTCATAGCAATGATCTATCCAGTGGCCAATTTTAGCACGATGTTCCCAGCAAAGAGCTCAAGGTGTTGTACGGCCTCCAAGTTCACAGATTTGTATTTCGATTGTACATCTGTAAAATGTGCTGGAATAAGTCTAATCCATCACAATTTACACAACTTCACTGATTTGCTACTAATGTCTTGGTTCCAGACACCACAGCACACCTTCAAAAGGTCTTATTTTGTTAAGCAGAATATTAGACTATTGGATTTAATGATTCTTTACGTAAAGAGTTTACCTCTTTATTAAGCTACAAATCAATATATTCATCTATTCAGATATGGCACATATTTAGTGAAAATGATTTAATGTTAATCAATGTTAAAGTTACCAATGTAGTCATGTGACTGGAGAGCTGCTGTGGTATGAATTTTATCTAGTCCAGACACCGAAGATAAACATGAACTCTTTATTCACCAAAATAATATTGATGAACAGAGCATAAGTAAAATTTTAATAAGCCAGAAAAAAAAATCTACACACACAATGTTTATATAATAAGTTTATGTACATTTTACAATACATTTCAGGCATTCCAAAAAGAAAAGGTAACAGGGTTAGTGCTCTAAACAAATGGATCTTTCTTTAGACAAAAAAAAGTGACTTCTTTTTGGTATTTTATTGCTTTAGCAATGGTTTGGATGTTTGTGCTAGTTTGTGTTGCACCATGAGGTTACAAGAGTAAAAAAACAAAACAACAAAAAAGTTAACAGCATACAACATTTACTGACCCCATGTATTTTCTGGAACCGTTCATCATCTTGTTTTTATAATGACTTTCACAACAACTGTGAACAGGGAGAACTGAGGGGGGGGGGGGGGGGAAAACAAAACCTATAAACCGAACTTGAGCCATTCAACACCAGGTAAAGTCATAAAAAGCTTCAATGGCTGTAATCTACAATCTTATAAAACATCAGTCCCTATTGTTTTTAATCATACATTTGTCTCCTTTTTGAAAATATATACATACACATCAATGAACAAACTGATTTGGTTTCTTTCCATAACGGCTTTTCATATTTCAGGTTTAGTGAGAAAAGGCGCTCGGAGCTCATATTTACTTTTCTAATAGTTCAGATCTCCTAAGGCTCCAATGCCCATTGAGGTTCTATATAATGTCACTCATTTGCACCTGGGACTTCATCTCAACTTTTCATCCTATTCAGAAGCAACAGTTTCCACATAGTTGGACATGTGGCTCCATTTGGACGCTATAAACTTTTAATACCAAGCGTCCTGCCACATTAATGCCTTAGAAGATGATGGTCTTGAATATAAACACATCTGCACCATGTCACAAAAATGCAGTACTTGTTGGGACATGTGGAACACGAGTCTTATTAGCACAGAGATGATTTTAGGTGTGTTTGTTGACTTAGCGAAACTTAGCGAATGTCTACAGTCTTATTCCCTTGCTGGTGGTTGCATGTTTGTGTGAATGCATTTTAAATAAAATGAGCAAATTTATCTAGAGCTTTACAGAAAAACGACTGATAACTAGACAAACCAGACCAATTCTATCAGAGCCCCACCCTCAGTGATGAGAGCGTAGGGTTCGCAATAAGACACAGTTCTACCCAATGCTGTACAGACAGCTGGATCCGAGACATTAAAAAGGCACTCAAGGAGAGGCATTACGTGACTGTATGTCTAGAGTGGCAAGGAGAATTGACCCCCGAACGCTTTCTATGTCCCATCTGACAACCTCTCATTGGCAAAGCAATGCCATTGATCAGCTAGGACTGAGTTGAATGTAATGAATTTTCCTCTCTCTGCTTTCCCCAACTTCCATCCTCTGCTTCCACAGGCTTGCTGTTTACAACGCGAGAGAATAAGAGCAACATTTCATATGATTCAAAACACGGATGCTCCTCTCTTCAACAGCACAGTTCTGCTACGATTGTTCAGAGTTTGTCACAGCAGAGAGAAAAGTTTTTCTTTCAATGGTGGAGATGCGGCTGGAAATGAGGGCGCATCCAGTACACCAAACAGGATGCGGGAGACAGAGGTTATTTGACACATAGCAACCCGCCAACATTGGCCACAAACTCCTCCAGGCTCTTGAGGAAGGCCACTTTCTGCTTTCGATCCATCGTTGGAGGTGTGCTGCTAGCTGCGAGTGTGTTGAAGGCATCGGCAAGACGCTGGTAAATCACAGCATCTCTCTGACTGGAGAGCAGGTTCTCTACCAGCTCGGAGTACTCCGTCTAAAACAAACACGCCTTTCAGATACAGTTTTTGAAACAATAATAGATCATCTAGCTTTGACATGGATGTACTCGATTCAAATTTTTTCTTCATCAGATCTTTGTAAAACAGCAATACTTACTTGATGCAGGCACACAAGTGTATACAGAGCTTCTCCAGCTGCCACAGTCATTTCAGTGTTGTGCTTCTGTAGTACTAACATATCAAACACCAACTGGAAATGGACAGACAGAAGATAATGTCAGATACAACAAATAAAATGTAAAAAGATTAAAAGGTAGACTTCGTGAGAACACTGACCTTGAGAAAATGTCGAGTAGCAATAAATAAAGGAGTGTCTTTCTCCTGTGTTTTGGCACACTGCTCTGCCAGCGGGGACAGAGACTCCAGACACAACTGACTAATCTCTGAGCTCATTCTGCACAGAAGTACGTCAAGGTGAATGCATGGCCATGATTTCAGTTCAGCAAATGAAAACTAATTACATACAATAACTGCAGTGCCAAGCATACACCTGCTGCCACTGCTGTTTTCTGAAGATTTCAAAGATAATCTACACAGAGCAGGAATAATATTATGGCCACCTGCCTACTATTGTGTTGGTTTCTCTTTTGCTGCCAAAACAGTTCTGACCCATCGAGCATTAACTTGCTTAAAAATTTGAGCTACAGGAGCTCGTCTGTTGGATCGGACCACACGGAGCAGCCTTCGCCCCCCACGTGCATCAATGAGCCTCAGCCTCCCACAACTCTGTCTCCGGTTCACCACTGTTCCTTCCTTGGACCACTTTTGATATGACACTGACCACTGCAGACCGGGAAACCCCACAAGAGCTGCAGTTTTAGAGATGCTCTGACCCAGTCGTCTAGACATCACAATTTTGCCCTTGTCAAACTCTTTCAAATCACGCTTTCCCTGCTTCTAACACGTCAACTTTGCGGATAAGATTTTCACTTTCTATCTAATGTATCCCACCCACTAACAGGTGCCATGATGATGAGATAACCAGTGTTATTCACATTACCGGTCATAATATTATAATGTCATATAATGTCACTGATCCGTGTATACATTTGCAATATACCAATATAAAAAAAATGTCATTAGCATTAGCTCGTCAGGAATAGGGGATCATTGCTAACCATAAAAAGCAGTATGCAGTGGCATTCATTATGGGAGACATTTTGAAGAAACCTGGACCACCCACAAAGAGAGCCTGCTACCAGAGAAAAATTACCATTAGCATAAAAAAAATGTTTTTAAAACAGATGCACACACAAGTGAAAGGATACAAGGTCATGCCCAACTCAAGAGAGTACATTAAGCTCTTGAAGAGCTCTTCAGGCAGCTGTGGGATCTTCTCAGGAAAAATCTCACAGATGAATGTGATGAGCTTATAGTACTGGTTACATAAAGATGGGAACTAAAAAAAAAAAAAAAAAAAAAAAAAAAAAAATCCAAAGAAAAAGGTTAAATTACAGTTTCTACAGTACAGGCTTACATAAACATACAATACTAAATAAAACTAGTTGTGGTCATGTGCACAATGGAATTCACATTATATCAATGAAATATACGCCTCACCTTTAGAAGGTCCTGAGACATGAGCGGCAGCACAATATTGACCCCAAACAGCACCACGTCTGCCGCTGAAACAGTACGACCAGCTCCTGAACTCTGCTCTTGTCCTCGAAACACCTCATCTGATTTACAAAAGACAAATCACATAAGTACACAATTAGACATAATACAATTTTAGTGTTAGTTATTTTGTCTGTTGAGGAACTGAGAGCTCAAAACCCAGACCAAATGTACTTACCAGTGTCACTGAAGTCTATAAACTCTTTGGAAAGCAGGTTAGTGAGGAGCTCCATGATGAGCAGTAGGTCCTGGTATTGGTCTTCTTCTGCTGCTACATCGAGTCTCTTTCGACCGAGGTTATTCTTCGAGTAGACTTGCAGCAGTGTCAGACACACCTCATACAGCTTCATAGACTTAGTCTGTAGAGAAAACCAAAGATTTCTTAAGAAATAAAAACTATTTACAAACACCAAAATGATATGTAATTATTGTATACGTGTGTGTCAGTCTGGGAAAACCACAGAAAACCAGACTAATGCTGGCTACGGCTTTTTGGTACTTTTATCACACAGTGAATAGCAGACTAAGTTATTGAAAATCTACGTGCCATAGCAAAATAGATAAAGGCCTGATCAATTTAGTGTGTTATAAGATTCTGTGTAATGCCTCTGATGTTTCTGCACCACAGTCAGAATAAAATCTTTCTCTCTTTCCACTTTTGGTAGTAACCAGATTTTATGTCGGAGCCACCAGATCTTACATTTTAATAGTCACAATTTCATGATGTGCAATGGTTTTGCAGGCCACAAAGAATATAAAAAATATAACACCCTTTAACTCGCCTCTCCCAGGTAGCAGATTTGCTTATGGGCCACCTCAACAAAAACCTCAATGATGAGATTGACTGTTTCTGGTGAATTCTGGTAGACCTCCATTAGTCCAATGCAGCTAGACAGGAAGTCCATGAGGAAGCTGAAAAGAGAAGCTACATTGTCTATCTGAGTAGCCTCTGCGATGCCGCACAGAGCTTCAAGAGTGGCCACTATCTCCTGCTTTACTGTTTCCTCCTGGCAGATCTGCGCAAAGTTTTCCTGATTAATAAGGTTCAGGAAGCGTTGCTGGAGTGGATGAAGCACCTGGAGCACAGAAACAAGCCAAAGTGAAAAACAGTACATGTGAAAATTCGACCCAATCACACAAAAACAAGTCAATCATTTAAGCTCTGCAGATACACCACAGAAAGAACAGAAGGTGTTTTGTGCCTTCTTGTTTTGCTCAATCACAGTAGGCACTAATACAATAATAACCCTAAATAGACAGTGTAGAAGTACACTCACCTCTGCCCAATACTGCTGTTTAGTATCAGAGTCCATGTGTGCAAAGCCGCCAAGAACCAGCGCCTTCATCAGCGTGCGCTGGATTGGGCTTGACAGCAGGTGCAGTGGGGGACTGCGGCTGGCGAACTGCTTGGCAAGGCTCCACCAGCTCTCACATTGCACCACGATGTTTGCTCTGATCAACAGAATGTGACAGGAAGTAAAGGCTTGATAAAAATAAATTAAACTTGTGCAGTGGATGACAAAAACAAAAGCCATGCTGAAGGCTGGGACCTTACACTAGTGTCGCATTGCATTAATCACAGAATAATTGTTATTAGAAATAAACAATCTGCATTATATGTTCAAAAATGCCTTCATAGTTTGTGGATTTTGTAATAAACTGTATGTCCTTAGATCTCTCAAATGTCTCTACATCACTCTAGAGTCAGTATATGAAAGAAAATAACACAGGGAGAAAATACCCACAGAATGAGGACAAGTGCACTAATATTCACTAGTTATTATGACGAGAAATGTCCACACTGTGGGACAAATAAAGGTATATCTTATCACTCACGCTACGTTCTTATGAGTACTACCATGATTTCACCAACAGGTGGTGCAAACATACAGAAAAAAATACACAGCACAATGAATCCAGTTATCTGAAAGATTAGTTTGGAAGTTCTCCTCACATGAATATTCACACGTACCGCTCTCTCTTTTCCACAAGAGTGACCAACAGTTCCACTGTGTCATTTGCCAGGTCGGGCTCAGAGCTCCATACAGACAAATTATTTATCACCTTCTCCAGCAGGTACCCCACAATCCACTGAGCCCCCTCAGTGTCAGCCCCAAATGCTGTGCTCAAGGGCATACTGATCTAAATGTAGAAAGCGGGGGAAAAGAAAGAAAAACATACAGTACATCATCAACAAATACATTACATAATTTTGAGATGTGGTGTCGGATTTAACGTCTTTACACAGTTACAGGAACCTCAAAATACTAAGATCAGTAAATCCCTGTGTTCTGTTTAGAGCTTACCTGGCCATACAGTTTCTCATCCACTAGAAGGTATGTTTTGGCCCAGCGCCGCAGAAACCACATAATGTCTTTCCCCATCTGAGGGCTCAACAGTTGTGTTAGACTTGCCCGTGTTGCCCGAGACTCCACCTCCGATGTCCTCAGCACTGCTGATAACAATCTGAGAAGACATGTTATGACATACAGCTCTTATAAAATCTTGAAACATGACATTCTCATGAGAATCAGAGGTGGGTTTGGGTATAACACAGTTCTTATCACATTCCTACTACTGTCAAAATCTATTCTGAAGAAAATATTTCTTTCCCCCTAACTGTCAACTGAAGAGGTTCATCTTGCACTAACATTCAGGCATTCTAGTCTAGGGAGCACATGTGCATGTGTTTTGGGGTGTGGCTTTGGAAAACACCAAAGTCCGGGGTTGCATTCGTTTGTCTTTTGAGCTTCAAAACCGCTAATTCAGCCAAGTTGTGCCAAAATCGCTGACTTTGATACAGACAACAGTGGCTTGAATTGTTTATCCCGACACAAACCACTGCTTGCAAACAATAAAGACCGCTGTTAACTTTAGAGGAACGCAAAGGTTCTGTCATTTACGATCTCAAACTGGCCAGCAAATAATGACACTAATTCAATGTTACTAGAACACTGTTAAACATTATAATGGGGGATGAAAGTAGCAGTGTTCCCATGGAAGTACTAAGCAAAAGACTTCTGGGAACAGTGGTCCTAAATACAAAGAATTCGGATAAAACTCATACGATAAGACAGGAGCAAATCTTCGATTCGTTTTTTAAATTAACAGGAGTGCCTTTCAGCTCAAAAGGTGACCTATTAATACTGGTCCAGACTAAAAATAGTACTTATTATTACTAACAATAACAATAATTATTTTCCATGATGTGTACAACCTTATTAGTACAAGGCTAAAGGGAAACAATGCCCCATTTCTTTACAGAAATTCAAGTCAAAAGAGAAAACAATTCAAAGGAACTAAAATCTAAAAATTACTTTTGTTTCACCTCTGATAGAAAAAAACCAAAATGATACGTAAAAAAAGCTTTCAGTAAATTAATGAAATGCAAAACAGATAAGCCTTCTCTGAAGAGCGAGGACAGTACAGGCGAATGGTTTACATTGTTTGCAAAAACAAACCCCACTGACATTTCAGAGCTGTGGGGTCAGAACGCTGTTATTAGGAAACTTAATCCTACAGCCACTGTCTTTCCAAATCCTCCACCCAAGCCTGAGTCACCAACCTACCGTCTCTCCAAACCCTTTACCCCTCTGCTATTCTCTTTCCGTACCACAGAGCTCTGCTACTGCTGAACTCATCACAACCCCATCAACACATCATTTCAATTCTTCGGCCTTGACCTCTATACTCACTCTCCTATTTCCACATCACTGACAGAAAGGTCTGTAGATAAGGCTTCGAGCCCCTATCGCAATACACAACATAGCGCAAAACAAATTAGACCCAATAAAAAATCAAATACATTTATCAAAAAACTATTGTGGTTTCCATCCATTAAATGTCTTCGAGACTTCTAAAAAATTAGAAAACAGGCCCTACAATTAAAAGTATATTTATTTAAACACTACACACCACATTCTACCCTTCAGTCACCTTAAACCACTCCACTCATTCATAAACCGCTCCTCTTTCCCTCTATCAGCACCGCACCTGTCCTGGTTCTAATTGAATAATGAATGCAGCGTGGCTGGCGCCAGGGCCAGGCTGCTACTCGCGTGGCCATTCTGCCTGGCACAATGCCAGGACATTCCCCACTGGGCAATAGAACTGCTGCTACCATAGCAGATCAGAGACGATGTGCTGCACCCACCCTGTGCACCCTTTTTTGCTGCAAAAAATCTGCATGTTTTCTGACCACTGCTACAAGCGGGGTTAAGGGTCTGCTAGAGGCTTAACTGATCATCTGTCTGGCATAGAAATAGCATTCATCTGACATTACACCGAGTTTGGCACCTGACAGTCATGCAACCGGTTGCACTTTGGACACATCACAGTATGGATTCTAAAGCGCTGCATATATAAATAACAGTCATCAGGCCTGGCAGCTCACTAAACCCGGACAAACATGTGACCACTATTATTATTGCAAAAACCATATGTCCTAGTCACTGTCTTTAGTCACACTGATAAAGGATCTCTAATGTTTTTAACCACTCATGCTAACCGAGTCCACAACTTGACCCCTTTACCTGATGACAGAGTCTGTCCTGTTGCAGCCTGGGATGGAGGAGGCTTTCTCCCCAGGTGAGCCAAGGATCTGCAGTGTGGTATTGATGTCCACCTCGGTGGAGTGCTTTATAGAGAAATCCATCACCTCTGTGGGGATCATCGGCGTCTCCCCCTGAGGGTCATCAGCTAATAGGTAGCCTGTTACAACCCCCCAAAAAAACCACAACTGAGTATTATGGATTGCCCTTTTCAGCAAAGTAGGGTTCAATATAGACTTATTTGATATTGTTAAGGTGTTCACATGGGGAAGAACATTGCAAAAAGAAATGTTGACTTGACACAAACCTGAGACTAATATTAGCCAGTGAATGTCTTCGTAGAGGTCATCTAAAACTTTCCGGTCCACTGAGTCTGGCTCTGATGAGGCCATGAGGTGCTGTTGGTGTCTCTGGAGCTGTCCATGAAGCCGTGTAACTCGGTCCTCCAATAAGCTAATAAGACACAAATCACTGGTTAGTATGAAATCTTTTAGTTTTTAATAAACACGAGGTATGCAGCATGAGCTCCTACCTTGTGAGTAAAGGGATGCAGTGCTCTGCTGCGATTCGCCCCAACATGCCGATACTTGCTAACTGATCTGAAAACAGTTCTCTGTCGTCCTCCTGCAATTCATTTATCTCCTCCTCTTCATGTGATGCAACACCATTTGCAGTCTAAACCAAACGATTCAAGGATGAGTCATTGGATCACAAATGCCAGTTTACATTGCAAGTTCCAAATAAAGCAGTACTACAATAAAAATGAGAAAAGATGAAAGTTTAAAACATCTAACAGTCGGTTAAAATTATGATTTGCGCTCACCAGGTTTCTGGTTCCATCAGGTGCTGCAAGGTGACATTGAATGTATGAGTTGAAGACCTGTACAGCTGGCTGGACAAAGCAGCCACGAGGGAAATGCTCATCCTCCTGCACCAACGTGAGCCACGATTCCAACAGCTTGTCATATGCTTCCATATATACCATGTCATCTTTATCCAGCTAATGAAGACAGAAATGTATTATACTTATGTGAATTAAGTGCAGTTTATATTATATATATAATAATATAATAATTTTATATATAATAATATATATATATATATATATATATATATATATATATATATATATATATATATATATATATAAAATAAAAATCATATTCGGTTGATTTTAAAGATGACTTGTATGTATGACGTATGACTGATACACTGAAAGGAGTTCAATCCTTAAAGAGGATAAACGTTAAAGAAGTTAATCCATATGGAGACAGCATGTTGTACTCACCACCTCTTCAAGGGCTGCGCTACGTCCAAAGGAGCAGGTGAGTAATGTCAGACAGTTGATGAAAGAGGAGAAGAGTTCGCTCGGTAGAGCAGTAAGAACACTCCGGGGAAACGTAGCAATCAGATTACTGATGATGTTTGCGATGCCCACTGCCTCAGAGTCTTCAATCTCAATCCTGCGCAAACCCGTACAAAAACAAAATGTTACTCCTACAATAGCGACAATGTGATGTCACAAGGTGCTGCTATTAATGCAGACCGGATTTAGAATAAGACTTATCAGTAAAATAGTTTATAAAAAAAAAATAAAAAAATTAAATAAGAGACTCCATGGCTACATTTTACTGTAGCCAAATGCAAAATGATCAATCACAAGTTAATTTTACAACAAAACTACATTGTGTAGACATTACATGAATACATACATTAGAGAATGTAGTATAAACAAAATCCGTATACGTCAGGATAATTAAAATAACAATAAAACAATGCTTTACTTAAAGGTCTAACCTTAAGTTTTATAAGTGGAGTAAATCATTTATTCTAAACAATTGCATAAAACTTAGGAGAATATTTTAAATACTACTAATCTTTAGATCTTTTCTACTAGATTCAATGTACAAACATCTGCTTCGCAGTGTGAAAGCATAAAAAAAAAAAAAAACTTCAAATACTCCATAATAAAATGTAGAGCACAATGTGTGGGAATGTTTCAAATCACCAGAACGGCTTTCATATTTTCTGATGCTTTCAAGTTTCACACAAATCGATTCCATCCACATCCACCCAATTGCACACTAACTGATTTGTCCGAATTCTTCCCATCAAAACCAGTTGAACAGTTGAAATCTGCTTCCCTTGTGCTTACTACTACAGCTCTAACCCGTATCAGATGGATTTAAATTGCAAGCAGAACAATTCAATCACAACGGACCTGCTGCATGGCTTTTCGATGATGCAATTGGAAAATAAAAGCTACAAAAAAAAAAAAAATAGGTGATTACAGAGTGGCAAGTGAAGCAGAGAAGTAGAAGGAAGGATAGAGGAGAAAGACCCTGATTTACTCCACTAGCAATGGATCACATTTCAGGAGCCTGTGCACATGCTATTTGCAATAAACCTATCCTTTACCTATTTAAGCTTAAAAGTGAACACCAAACATAACGCATGACCATTTATTCAACAACAGACTTTACATTTCCAACTGCACAAACAAAACCATAAATGATTTTACAAGGACGGCCTATCAGCTGATTAATGCTTTTATACTAAATAGACTTGTTAGTATAAAATATAAGGTCATTTAATTCTCACTTACCCATTGATCATGTTAAGTAGCCCCTCCACAAGATGGGCCAAGTAGGTGACCTGAGCGCTCTCATCTGGGAAAATAGGCCCGTGCATAGATGCCAACTGGGCCAGGCACTGCAAGGAATCCTGGGCCATGTCAGAATCTTCACGAATCTTCCTGTGCACCTGACAAAGCCAGAGAGGAATCAATAATGAAATAAATAAAAAAAAAAGTCTGTGTGGGTTGCCGTTTTTTTTTTTTTTAACTATAAAGTACACCAAGCTAAAACAATCATATAAGGCACCTGGAAAAGAAAAACATCCTGAAAGCAGCACAAATTCTTCTGCTTAGTCCATAAGTAAAGTCCTCTCAGATTAGGAGACATAATATAAAAAAATATATATATTTTTAAAATTAAAATGATGTCAATTGAGAGAGCGTCTGCTTGAAAGAGAAAAAGCAGGAGAGCAAACGGAGAGCAAACGAATAGCTAGGGAGAAGTGAAAGAATCTGTGAGGGTATATAAACCCTGTAGGCATTCTGCAGCAGGAGGAACTACAGACTGGCTCACTGGCAGCTGATCAAACACACAGCTGGGGAGCTCATACACAGTCTTTCTGAATTACACAGAAAAGCATCTCTCTCACATAAACACCCACTTCCCCTGACTTTTTCCCTCTGCCTTACTTGAAAAGACAAATCTGTCTTTAATTTTGCAGTCATGCAAAGTACGAAAAAGCCACCTTAAAAGCGAAATGTAGAGTGCACGAAGAATCGGAAAGTCCGCTCACCTACTGAAGCAATACTTGTCCTCGATGTCACTCTCCTGATAGACAAAGCTTATCTCAAAATCTAATGCAAATTGCAGTCTGAAGATGGCTTAAAGTAATCAGGCTGTCCACGATTTGTGAATTTGTGTGGAGCACGAGATCGCCGGCCATAGCGGCACCATGGCTAGAAGTGTGTGTTTAGTTCAGTGCCCTGCTCTCCCATACCAGAAGCACATGTGGTTCCACTGCAGAGCGGATGTTTGGCACAAAATCCTCTTCACTTCTTATTGGGTCTCTTTTTTTTTTTTTTATTCTTGGCTTAGCTTTTTTTTCTCTTTTTTTTTTTCTCAAAGCCTTACACTGTCTCCCCACCAAACATTCTGGCAAAGATGCTTCAAGTCAAAATTAAACAAATTCAAAGTCCATGAATACACATCGCAATTAAAGTACGATTCTTTCCGAAACCCCGTAGTACACACTACTTCCTATCTTCACCAGCTGGACAAAAGAGCTGGAGAGCCAATACTGTTAACATGGTGTAGCACTGATCTATCTAGGGGAGGACTGGACTCTTTTTTTCACAGTGTGAAATCGTTTGGTGAGCCGATACAGAAGAGAGGGAGGGAAAGAAGGGGAGGAGGTGAATGAGAGGTAGATGAAAGACAAAGCCAGAGAAAAAGTTAGGGGCTAAATAGAGAGACCGAGCGCAAGGCCAAAGTTACGTGGGCAGCAAAAACAGCTGCGCTTACGAACATCCACACCACGCAAACTATTCCAACTGCCTTGAATCCAACTATAGTTAGACTGACATATATTCATTTAGATGCCTCTTGTCAGACAGACACAACCATTTTTAGGAGGAAGACAAAGCAGAAGATAACTTTTGTCCATCTCCCCGGCAGAGCTATTGTTCTCGAACAGATCACGACTGCGTCGGTGTCTACACAAATCCAGTTACTGAAGCAAAGGGCAAATTATAATCATCATTACTGTAGCTATCTCAATCAGCTACAACAAAACAAACTGCTTAGGCCATAAACGAACCCCACACACACACACATACATACATACATACACACGTGTCCTGAAAGAGAACATGGACTGATCTGATTCCAACATTCCCTGGCTGCATTAAAAAAATTGCAACCAAATTATATCTGCCAGTTGCTAATCACAAGTATGTGTCCGTGTGTATGAGGGACAGAGGGTGTATGTGTGTGTAAAAATAAACCTAAACCACAAACAAAAACACTCCTTGCTAGTCTTTAGTTTGAGTAGGAAAATGTTAGTGTAGCCATAGCTTTATTAGGTGTGAAACGAAGCATGCGAGTTTATTTTTGGCTGTACATTTGACTGTTCATTCTCTCATCCTGTTGTCTTTTTCCAGGGCATTTAGAGCTACATCAAAAAGTCCGTCCCCTCAGATGGGAGGCACTCATGCATCCCTGTCTGCCCAAGTGACAGGCCAAAGGCTTCAGTGTATGTTAACAGGAGTTCTTCATTCAGGGGTCAGAGTCTAATCCAGCCAGCCGTCTACACTCACCTCTGACCTCTGCAGCGCATGGCCACATGTCCCACCTGCCCCTGTCACAGTTGAGATTATAGCACAATGTCAGGTATGAGCACAGAAAAACAAACTACAGACAAAGATATGGAGAGAGACAGCTGACTAAATTTCATCCCTACAAAAACAATCCTTTGACCCTTTGCAAATAAAAGCAAATGTCACACAGAAGAAGCAAAACAGTGTGAAGGGAATTGATTGACAGTAGCCACTTCCTTTAGCCCAAACAGAAACCTCTCTATTATTTTATACCTGACCTGCTGTACCTATGGATTAATACAGCTCTTGACATTTCTGTTCTCTACCAGAGATTTCACAGCTAGTTGGGTTTTTTTTTAAGATTTGCAGAGAACGCAGAACCTCCACACAGGTTGAACCCGGGGATTTCCCTTGACCCATCTTAATTCATCTGGCAGCATAACCTGCTGGTATTGATGAAATAATTAGAACAGTATTTGGCAGCTGAGACTATGCACATGTAATGGAAGAAAGGGGAGGAGCCTTCGGAAAGTCGTGCTCTGGATAGTGACGGAAAGATGGTGGATTTGTTCCACACATCAGGATCTTTTCGATCAGCCAGCCCTTCCTATGATTTCTACCCCGATATAACATCATGAAACTCTTAAGCCGTCACTTTGTTTTAACCCGCTTGACTGCTCTGGCATCTTCTTCGCTGTGAGTGGCTCCCTCATTATTTTATTCTGAGCCAGTCACATTCTCTTATGAACACAGATTATCACTCCAGACCTGTGATCAATCAGCTTGTTACATAGAATACACCAATTGTACTTTTTCAGTAAAAAACAAACAAACAAAAAAAAAACCTATTGACGAAGAATTTATTTATTTATTTTTTTTACTCTTAAGGCTGTTTGCTACTTTAAGAGTGACTACAGTGGATTAAAAGAGAATTACATTACCATTTGGGCAATGAAATAACTTATGCACATTAAAGCCAATAGCAATACTGATGTTTAATAGTCAGAATATCTATTATATGAATTACAGCATTTTTTTTTTATGTACAATACAATCACAGAAAGATTACAAACATTCCTGAGATTCAGCATGCAAGGTCACAAGTCTAATCAACTTGTACTTTAACTGCATAAAATTCATTCATCAGCATATCAGGAGGCCATTACTATTAACATATACTATACTAATAACATTAGAATTATTTAGAATAAGAACAAATCACTAATCAAAAAATCAAATCAATGTTTAAATAAGCAAAGTCAGTAATAATATGAAAGTGTAATGAAACCTTCATGAGTATGCAGCAGAATTAGATGCATACTAATACATATTTCCTTACCAAAAGTATGTTATGAATCCAGCCCAGATAATATTCTTTTATTATGTATCTGTATACTGACAGACTTGCAATTTTAAGTTCAGAGCTCATACATTACTGATTGTGTTCTTATTTGGTCATTATAAATAAAGTAACAAATAATGATGGATAGTTTAATGTATGAACAGATGGCAGTATGGATGGAGGTGCTGATAAGCTGATAGTAGAGAGCTTGCGAGGTCAACGCACCATCAACTAAGACACACAGCATCCTTTTAAGTGAATGAGAGCAGGAGTGACAGGAAGTGAGTGAGTAAGGAGAACAGCATGCAGCGATAACTCTAAAAAAAAAAAAAAAAGGTTTGCTTATAAATCTACATCCCAATAAAAGAATGATAAAACAGGAGATTACTCACAGTAAAAAAGAGGTCCATAACTCTGTGGTCCAGAAGAGCTTCCCTCCATGACTCTGTGGGCTTCAGCATGACATTCTGAGTTGCTTCAAACATAGCGATGTAGTGTCTGCCCAGTGACGACTTAGTTAAGGTCACCAGCATTACAAAAACACACACAGGTCCTGAAAAGTGAACACTTCGCTGCCTTACTAGTTCTGTCAAATATCTCTGCAAGGAAAAGCTACTCTTACTAACTTCCACTTTCTTCAAGCTATCCCTCTTCCTGCCTCTTTCTGAGTGTTACTACAGTTAAACTCAAGTGTCCCCTCCCACATAATCTGTACCTCAAATCATCCACTTAATAACCCACTGGAAAAAGAAGGAGACAGGGAGGGATGGAGAGAGCGAGAGAGAGAGAGAGAAAGAGAGAGAGAGAGAGAGAGCGAGCAAGAGAGAGAGAGAGAGAGACCGAGAGAGAGAGAGAGAAAGAGAGAGAGAGTCTCCCACAGGAATGTATGATCAAGGCCAGTTACCGGCAAAGGCCAAGCATTCCTCTGGGTTGGATCTACAGTCACTCCCAGCACACACACACACACACACACACACGCACACACAAACAATATAAGAACTAGATATATGTGAGGTACGGTAACAAACAAGTCAACCCCGAACACACTCAAAATGGTGTCAGTTTAAGTACTATTTCTGTGGGAAAGTTTGAGCAAGCGGCGAGCGCATGTTGTCGCCGTCTCCCCCAAACCAAGACTGTCCTTATGGCTTTTTAAATATAGCACTGGGGCAGTAGAACTCTGGGTGACCCATGTAAAGGAGGGATAAAAGTGCAGAACTGAAGCCAAGCCTTCAACACCACTGCCTGCCTGTCTGCTATATGAGCAAAAAAAAGAGGGAATCAAGTATGTTGATACTGACCTAAATTTGTACGTCACATTCAACAGGATAAAAATAAAAGAATGCTGCTCAGGGCATTTAGCACTCATGGAGCGACATGTCATTTCCTTTATTTTGTATTTGCCAAAAATTTTATACAAATCACAATTATATTTTTTAACCAGTGCGTTTGATCCAACAACTGCTGGCCTTAGAGTGCATTTTGGAGAAAGAGAGAGACGAAAAAATATAAACTCCTTTATACTATACAAATTGTTTAATTTACCGGTTTAATGGCTTTGATAATGAAAATGAGTAGATTTTAAGTCTTGTACAAGACTTACAAACATAATTACAAACAAAAACATATTTACAAGGATTTGTCCACAATTCCCTTGCAGGGCAAATAGTAAAAAGAGGTTATGAAGAAAAAACAACTCGTTACTATCTAGCAATAAGACTGTCTTTACACTGCCCATAAGAGGAATAAAGAAGTTGTCAGGTGCCCAAGTACATTCTCTTGGGCTTTAGACAGATAAAGATGCACACATTTTGTTAACATAATTTTAAGAGTGCTGAGTGGCACTCAATGACAGCCAGCCAAGAAGTGCAAGGGATATTACAGTCTTTAAGTGTCACATCCTCCTATTTAAGACTCCACTACCTCGGTGTGTGTACTAGCACTTTAGGAATGCCCTCTCTACACACTCACCCCTCCCATCTAATAACACATGTCTTGGAAAGCCACTCCTGTTTTGTGTGTGTGTTGTCTGTCATCCCCCTCACCCATTCAGAGCACCTGATTGACACGAGGCCCAGGCTTTGACCTGCCCTGCGGCAGCTAAAACTAAGGAGAGACATGGAACGATCGAGGAGCAGCAGGAGCCGTGTCTAGTCTCACATATGACACCTACTCACACACTCCACGAGCAGAGGGAGGGGGGTGTGGACAGATGCCACACATGCCGGAGCGGAGACTACATACACACTGCGGCACTTTGAGGGGAATAAGGCAGACACGGCTGTCAGGAACACATTTTTGAGCACAGGCCTTAAGTTAAACACGTGTGCACACACATCCATGCAGCACACATACTGTCCCCATGAGTGCCCTTAATAAATGCTCTTCGTCCCAGAGGAGCATCTCCTCCATGAACCACCCAGCCAGCAATTACTGTGATCTCAGTCTGCCTATACAAACACACAGACACATGCGCCTGCTCAACATTCCTGGCAGATCCTCTGCAACTCGCGTGTTTAAAGGCACACTTATCGTGAGTGATAAAGGCACAGGCACTCTTTGAAAATGATATGTGACCCTAGCTGGTGCTGCCGCCAGCCCAGATCCCTGTAAACAGACAGAGAGGCACACGGCCTGCCTGAGTAGGATTAGCACCCAAAAGAGCTAACACACCCATATACAATCACTAGCACGTGCAGACCATGAAGGATCACAGTAAGCAACATAAAGGCAGATGTCAAATCTAGCAACAGCAGAGAAGGAATTACAAAGCATGAAACTGAATAAGTGTATACGGAAAAATAAATTAAATCAGAATTTCTAAATATTGTAAACAAATAATGATCAACTGTGAAATAGATACTACTTTCCCAAAATACCACGTTTCCTAATAGAAGAGTAACATTCTAATAACAAAAATAACTTTTTTGTTACTTTATTACCTGCATCTTTTAATGCTTTTATGTTATTGTTTTTATTGTCTTTTGATCCTTTTCTGCAGTGAAAACTGTGCAGACAGGCATTGCTGATTTTTGCCTGATTGCAATTTTCCATTTTAACATTTACACTGTTCAGTGCGGAACTAGGAGAATGCAGAACGCTCTGTGACTGCATAGAGAATAAAACATTTCAGGAAATAAGACAAAATTTACATTTATGACATTATTCGGTGTGACCTACAGTTATCTCGTGCATACAGCTGAGCAGTTAAGAGCCTTACTCGAGGGCCCAGCAGAGGCATCTTAGTGGTGGGGGGGATTTGAACTAATGACCCTTTGATCAGAAGTTGAACATCTTAAACACTGAGTTACCCCTATAATCAATAGACATCAAATTTGTGTATTTTGTTTATACAGTGAATTGTTATAGGAAAATAACAGAAGCAATATGCATTCCATCACAGAAGTTACTTTAGTTCCAAATTAAGCACAACAAACCATGAACGCCCACTCTTTCTATAAAAGGATATGATTAGGTGGGAGAAAGTTCCAGCTGAGCACCTGATTGGACAGTGCTAGGTATCGCTGGAACACTGACGACATCTGGGCATTAAGGTTCTCCCTACGACTGAACTCCTGTAAAACCTCCATGATGAGTACAAAGATCTGCTTCAGGTCATCCTCCTAGGATATAAAAACACATGCGTTAAAAAACTGTACAATGAAACAAACAAACAAAAAAATAGAAAAGATCAAAACATAGAAATGAGTACTTGCCTGAAAGATACGCTTGCAGCTGCCATGGAACTCCATACTGAGGCCAATATTGCTGGTTTTATTGGAGCTAGAGAACTCACTTAATAAAGCTGTCAGGATGGAGCAGGCCAGTGTTTGCTTCAAATAGGAA